>NW_026928461.1:0-34917 GCF_032062105.1 Saccostrea cuccullata
ATAAGCAACTTTATATATTAAATATGAAAAACATATATATTTTTACAGATTCACTTTATGGAAGTAAATATATTATATATCTCGTAATTTTTAAACGTAAAGAACATTTTGATTAACAATCTTTTAAATGTTGAGAAAACCTTCAATTCTAAATAACTACTCCCATCCCAATCCCCATACACCAACACTTAAACTTATATGTATAGAGCAGCCCGGTCCTCCGGGCTGCAATTAAATTTATTTAGCTGGGGATCCAAATTGACTTCGCTATATCCGTGAATTAGCAATATCCGTGTTCGTACTTTTTTAGCTCACCTGAGCCGAAGGCTCAAGTGAGCTTTTCTGATCACATTTTGTCCGTCGTCCGTCCGTCTGTCTGTCCGTCTGTCCGTGTTTACGAGAGTGCATTTATTGGGTATTTTTCATGCCAAGATTGTACTTATTGGGTACTTTTTGCTTATTGGGTATACCCAATAAGAAGTGTCATTGAATATGCTTAAAACACCCTAATTGGGTATTTGCAGGTTAGTACCCAACAAAACTTGGACACGACGATTTGTCCAAAAAAGTGTCTAAAAAAGTTACTTTCACGGACGCACCGTGTTTTGTTGTTTCAGTTTTACATTCGGAACTCTAAATTCTCGAGAATTCCGAAAAGCAACTTCCGTTGATCCTGATCATAACAACGTTTGTTTTCATGGAAAAAAAATATGGCGACTAAGAAACACTTAATGTCAACAAGATTTTCTGATTGACAAGAGAAAAGGTAAGTTTATTCGATTAATATTTATCCATTGCTGGGTTCTTTTTTAAGGAAAATAGATTTTAATGTAATTTTGAAAACAATTGTGCCCAAAATTAAAATAGACATATCGGAACAATTAATCCTAAGTTCCACTTGTTTTATCTTGAATTTTCTCTGTCTTTCTAACTCTCTTGAGGGCGAGAAGTATTTAGTAAATGATCGTATATTGTTAGTTAATGTTTAATAAATCGAAAGTGTTTATTATTTAATTTGCTATCATAACCAACTAAGTATGTTCTGACAATGTATATTGGATAGGGAAATGAAAACTTTAACAATCGTGTGTTAATAAATCAGCTGTAAATTATCGGTTCATGTAGACAGTATTACAATCGCAAAGTGAGCTGAGATGATGATAAATGGGATAATTGACAACAACTAAATAATTGTATGTAAGTTTATATCATCTGATATGTAACTTATGAGATTCATTGCATTACTGATGAGTGTCTGCTTTATTTTGATTTTTTTAAAATTATTGTTTTTGTCATTTGTTTTAATTAATTTAATACAATACTGAAATTGATATAGGGCTACTATAACTATTTCACATGATGGGTGTGTAATTAGCATCGCGCTACACCCCGGGCTTCCATTTTGAGGATGGGGCTAGTGGTTTTCTGCACTGAAAAACCCCCTTGGGCTATTAGGAATTTTAAAATACACATGTAATGCATGAAAAGAAATTCCATTACTTTCTCAAGAGTAACCTTATTACTTTTTTGATTAAAAAATTGCATGTAAATGCCTTTTTTATTATATTCCTTTTGTTTCAATAATTGTCATGTCAGCATAAGTGTGCTAATTGTGTTGGTATTTAAAATTTTTTTTACTAATTTAGTAAACAGATATATGAATTTATCTTTAAATTACTTGCTTAAATAAAGATTTCAATATGAAAGGATATTAAAAGTAATTAAACATGTTCAAGTATGTAAAAATTAATAAATGTTTAATGTAATTTTAAACACATTAATAACCATTTGTTTTGAAAGTGCCCTCGTGAGATCCTGTCGCGACACAAAGTGCCCTTTTGATTCCTTGATTACCATGCCTTTTTAGGGTCTACATTTAACACTATTTAAGCACCACCGGTATTTTCACTCGTTTTTGCTATTAAATTCCCTAATATAGAAATATTCCAGACAGCATGCTCATATTATCAATAAATCTCCACAACTGCATCCATTTTGCAGTACTACAAGACTGATTTACTTAAAAACGATCTTTTATTTCCTAATTTGAATTCCCCTCTTTCCTTTGTTTAATATAGCAATATTTGCTTGTACATATATGACTCATAGATATCTCATTATTAAATTATATACATTTACTCAATCAGCTCAATGATAAGTGTCTTGCAATTATGTTGCGTTTTTTTTAAAGCCATATATGGCGTATCTGATCAAAAAATATATTTTTGAAAAATACAAAATTAAGTAAAGAAACCCGCGTCTTCTGCCTGGGACCATTTAAATGTCCAGGTATAGTCGCTAATGATGTAACATTGTATACGCATGACCACCTCGAGGTATCAAAGGTAAATTTCAATAGAATATGCATAGCGGGACTGCATTTTGACTTCGAGGGATCAAGGGTTTCGAGAGATCAAGAGTTCAAGAAATCAAGAGTAAATTTGCTTAGTTACATGTATATAGGGGAAAAATTCAGGACAGGAGACTCACTTCGAGCGTTCAAGAACTTCAAGAGATCGAAGTTCGAGCCATCAAGAGTTACCTGTATAGTTAAACATTTAAATTAAAGCTTTTCATACAATTCAGAGCACGGAGAACACCTCGTGTTATCTAGTATTACGATTTTATCTTCTCTGTAATGTGTTATTTAAATCTTTTGTATTTTCTTCCAAGTCGGAGAAAATTCCGAGAATCCAAATTAAATTTTGATATCTTTATAACGCAATTGACTTAGATTTTTATCTTTATCATGTTTATATAAAGTAATGATACAAATAATAAATTCTTATAATTTTAGTCTAATAATTTTCATTGTACATATGCCATATATGGCTTTAAATGATTCAAGATGAAAACAAAATGACTTTTGCTTCGTTTTAATTAGACGAACTAGTGAATGACCAGAAAAGGAATATTTTAAATCCTTTTTTTCATTTTTTAAATCATTAATTTATATAATTAAATTTTACTAGCGAAAATTAAATCAAACTTTAATTTTGAGAAGAATCATCTGTAATTAATACCCTGACTTTTTTACGATGAACTTTTTTTCAATGTTACTTTTTAATTTTTGCCTCTATATTTGGGCTTGTCACTTTTTACTCGGGGATAGTAACTTTATTGCCACAAAGCTGTGGATAAGTACTTGATTTCCTTTATTGCACAGCGATGACTATGATTTAATAGCACAAAAAGCTAATGGGTTTACGTATGTGAATTTATATGATTATTGCTTACTTGTGATTTTAGGATAACTGGAGATAATGATTTCTTTTTTCCATTGATATTACATAAATATTTTCCTAAGTATTATGTTACAATAAATTGGTTTAGATTTTTTTTTTTATAAAAGTAATCAATAATTACAATGGAAATTAAAACCATAATCATGTTCATTGAGGATTTTCAATATTTAACAGGTCAAACAGGAACTTCAATTGTGAACATTGCAGAGAACACACTCATCAGAAGATGACCCTCAGAAATAGGACAATTGTAAGTAATCAGTAAAATGAACAGGAATACTTCATTCCAACCATAAGATTTTTAGAGACATTTTCGCTTCTTAAATTAGAAGAGATAGAGGGAAAACTTGTACATACTACATAACTACTAGGCAACCAACCTTTAACTGCAGGAAAGCTTTTGGTATGTTCATTACAGCTACATAAAACATCTTTAGTATTCATGTTAAGTTTGAGAAAGTACCTTAGTATTTTTCTAGTGTTTGCCAACATTTTCATGCACACTGTTTGCTTGTTTGTACTATCATTTTATTTTAAATTCTTCTGATGCCCTTTACCTTTGCCAGTTTAGAATCATTTGTTTTAAAGGCATCTGGGGGTTGATTCCAGAACTTAATTAATTGTAAAGTAAATACTGGGGTACTATACGGTCATAGATTATGATAATACATGACTTGTATAACATTTTGTTCTGATAGAGGTGGCATACAGGAAAAGAAACAATACGAGATATCACTTCAAAGGAATAAAACAGCTTCATCTTGTAGGTGTATCTTATTTCAGGATCACTACTTTATGTCTGATGTGCTGAAAGTTATTCATAATCTGTTTGACTGTAATTTTTCATATTTTCAACTTGTATCCAGCTTAGTCAATTTTAATTAAATTTTGTGCAAAGCATTACCCAGGAAGGGGGGATGAAGTGTCAAGTGTGTCTCTGTCCCTGTCAATATGATTTCAAAGCAGTTAGTAAGGTTTAGGTCAATTTTAAATCCTCTTTAGCAGAACCATTGGGCTAAAAACAATACTAAAGCTTTATCATTAAGTGTAGAGATGTTTTTGAAGATTATGTACCCCTAATGTACTGATTGTGTTACATTAGAAGTCTAAAATTTGCAAGGAATAGGTGTAAAATCTTTTTAAAATCTCCTTCTTAACAATCAGAAACTAACATACTGTCTAATTAATGTGCAACATCGTTTTGTGTGTTGAATGATGATTCCATTTTGATAAAATTATGGCGGATGGGTGGTATAGGATGAAGATGCAGTTAGACATAAAAGAAAAAAAAGAGCTGATAGAATTTAGTTTTTCTTCCATTTTATTTATCAATACATATTTCTGAATAAGAATTATACTTCAACTTCTTGGTTGGGTTTGATCAGCATAAAGGGTGATCTTACTATAGTCAAGAAAAACATGTTTTATACGGCAAAGAAATGCCTTTATCTAATTGCAGAATGAATAAAATGGACAGAGGCAGAACTGAAGGAGATGCATGAAATGAGGAATATTTCAAAGATTGCCTGCGCATAACCACTGCTACTGGATAAACATATGGCAATATAACAGAGCAGGGTCAATGGAGGTATCATACTGTATGGGCCATGAGAGACCCTGAAGAAGAAAGTATTGAACTAAAACAAAAATAAAACCATTTTGACATTTATTGAAATATAGAATCAAAGTCTTACATGTAAAATTTGAGCATGTAAATCAGTAATGACTTTTCTCTAGCTCTAAGACTTATAACAGTGATGATTTGATTTAATATCTTTATCCCGATTTGTCGAAAAGATTTGGACATAGTGCATCAATTATTTTAAAGTTTTGATACAACGAATTCATTCATTGTACTTGTAACTGAGTTTTCTGGTGCGACACTGTTTTATCGGCTTCAAAACTAAGTTTGTGATTTCCAAACCAGATTAATTAGATCATATACCCGGTAATATCTTTTAACATTGGTGACTATTTAATCCATTCTTTTACATCTCAGAAGTATTATTATTATTACAGGGAAAATATGCATTGTACATGTATCTGTAATAAACAGGATTATAGAAATTTTCCATATAATACAACACAATCTTAGCAACTGAAGGCAAATATTTTATCAAGGGTGTGATCTATTTATCAATATGGTTTTCAGCATCTTGCTCTAACTGTAATGACTTGCTCCAAGTTCCAATATTTAAATTAAAATTTTGCTAACATGGTTATAAAATTCTTTAAAAGCCAAATAGTTTAGGCACAAAATGCTTATATATTTCCTATCATTTGTAAAGTTTACACTGAATGAGATGTGGAATGTTAGAATTAAAGTATTAAATATGTTTTGGACTTATGTATGCTTATGCAGATAAATTTGAATTCAACTAGGGAAGGTAAATGTCATACTTATTGGGTTTGCAATCTAATGCAAGAGTATAAATATCCAAGACAAATTTGACAATTTTAATGAAGGGTATAATTAACCAATTGGACAGGTAAACATCACCTGTTGGGGTTTATTCTAATGTTGGGATGTAATATCCAAGAAGAGTTGAACCAATGTCCAATACCTATTGGGTTTTCTTTCAAATGAAAAAAAATGAGTAAACCAAGAAGAATGTCCAATACCTTTTAGTTTATATACTATTGAAGGGTATGAAGATATCCAAGAGGAATTGGACAGGTATCCATTACATGTTGGGTAGTATTCTGATGAGGGGATTTCTCAAGAAACCCAAGAATTAGACAAGTGTCAATTGCCTGTTGGGTAGGATGTAGATATCCAAGAGGAGTTGGACAGATGTCCATAACCTGTTGGGTGGTATTCTGATGAAACAATCCAAGAAACCCAAGAAGAATTGGACAAAAAGTCCATTACCTGTTGGGTGGGATGTAGATATCCAAGAGGAGTTGGACAGGTGTCCATTGCCTGTTGGGTTGTATTTTATGAGGAGATTCAAGAAACCCAAGAATAAGACAAGTGTCCATTGCCTGTTGGGTGGGATGTAGATATCCAAGAGGAGTTGGACGGATGTCCATTACCTGTTGGGTGGTATTCTGATGAAACAATTCAAGAAACCCAAGAAGAATTGGACAAGTGTCTATTACCTGTTGGGTGGGATGTAGATATCCAAGAGGAGTTGGACAGCTGTCCATTACCTGTTGGGTGGTATTCTGATGAAACAATTCAAGAAACCCAAGAAGAATTGGACAAGTGTCCATTACCTGTTGGGTGGGATGTAGATATCCAAGAAGAGTTGGACAGCTGTCCATTACCTGTTGGGTCGTATTTTGATGATGCAATGCAAGAAACCCAAGAATTAGACAAGTGTTCATTGCCTGTTGGGTGGGATGTAGATATCCAAGAGGAGTTGGACAGATGTCCATTACCTGTTGGGTGGTATTCTGATGAAACAATTCAAGAAACCCAAGAAGAATTGGACAAGTGTCCGTTACCTGTTGGGTGGGATGTAGATATCCAAGAGGAGTTGGACAGGTGTCCATTACCTGTTGGGTTGTGTTTTATGAGGAGATTCAAGAAACCCAAGAATTAGACAAGTGTCTATTGCCTGTTGGGTGGGATGTAGATATCCAAGAGGAGTTGGACAGGTGTACAGTAACAGTTTGGTTTTTTTTTTATTACGAGATTCAAGAAACCCAAATAGATTTGGACAATGTACAATTGTTCTTGGGTAGTTTAATCCCTTCGTCAAAATTCAACCCAACAGGTATTGGACACCTGTCCAATGCATGTTTGATACCTTCATTCTGTCCAACATGTAATGGGCATTTGCTTATTATTAATTGGTCATGACTCAAAAAGGTTTCTCTTAAATACTTAATTTTGTTATTCAAGAAAGGTTGAACAGAGTCTGAGATGTGTTGAGTTGTGTTTTCACAATTCAGTTTTTTTTGCACTTAGATATTCATATATTTTAATATTAGATATTTTGAAATATACAGGTGTATACCCTTATTGGTAAGAACAAATTAGTTAGGTGTTACAATAAAAGAGCTATATCACAGAAATTGACAAAAATATGGGTTCAAAACCAAAGGTTTTCAGTCTTGTCTGAATTTACCAGCAAATATTAAATATATAATAAATTTGAAATGAATAAAAAACAATAAGAAAAAACCCAATAAAATACGGGCACGAGGATTAATATCCAATAAGATTTGAACAGTAACTACCCAAATAATGCTCTCTCGTGTGTACACTTTTTAGCTCACCTGAGCTGAAGGCTCAAGTGAGCTTTTCTGATCAAAATTTGTCCGTTGTCTGTCGTTGTCGTTGTTGGCGTTGTTGGCGTTGTTGTCGTCGTCGTCGTAAACTTTTCACATTTTCATCTTCTTCTCAAGAACCACTGGGCCAATTTCAACCAAACTTGGCACAAAGTATCCTTGGGTGAAGGGAATTCAAGTTTGTTCAAATGAAGGGCCACGCCTTTTTCCAAGGGGAGATAATCATGAATTTATTAAAAATTAATGGCATTTTTAAAAAATCTTCTTCTCCAGAACCGCTGGGCCAGGAAAGATCAAACTCATGTGGAAGCATCCTCAGGTAGGGTAGATTCAAATTTGTTCAAATCATGACCCCAGGGGCAAGGGTGGGGCCAAAATGGCGGACCCAAGTTTTACATAGGAATATGTAGGAAAAATCTTTAAAAATCTTCTTCTCCAGAACCACTGGGCCAGGAAAAATGAAACTCACGTGGAATCATCCTCAGGTAGTGTAGATTCAAGTTTGTTCAAATCATGACCCCCGGGGCAAGGGTGGGGCCAAAATGGCCGACCCTAGTTTTACATAGGAATATATAGGGAAAATCTTTTAAAAATCTTCTTCTCCAGAACCACTGAGCCAGGAAAGATGAAACTCATGTGGAATCATCCTCTGATAGTGTAGATTCAAGTTTGTTCAAATCATGACCCCTGGGAGAAGGGTGGGGCCAAAATGGCCGACCCAAGTTTTACATTGGAATATATAGGAAAAATCTTTAAAAATCTTCTTCTCAAGAACCACTGGGCCAGGAAAGATGAAACTCATGTGGAATCATCCCCAGGTAGAGTAGATTCAAGTTTGTTCAAATCATGACCCCTGGGGCAAGGGTGGGGCCAAAATGGCTGACCCGAGTTTTACGTAGGAATATATAGGAAATATTTTTAAAAATCCTGCTCCAGAACCACTGAGCCAGGAAAGATGAAACTCATGTGGAATCATCCCCAGGTAGAGTAGATTCAAGTTTGTTCAAATCATGACCCCCGGGGCAAGGGTGGGGCCAAAATGGCCGACCCGAGTTTTACGTAGGAATATATAGGAAATATTTTTAAAAATCCTTCTCCAGAACCACTGAGCCAGGAAAGATGAAACTCATGTGGAATCATCCTCAGATAGTGTAGATTCAAGTTTGTTCAAATCATGACCCCTGGGGCAAGGGTGGGGCCAAAATGGCCGACCCGAGTTTTACGTAGGAATATATAGGAAATATTTTTAAAAATCCTTCTCCAGAACCACTGAGCCAGGAAAGATGAAACTCATGTGGAATCATCCTCAGATAGTGTAGATTCAAGTTTGTTCAAATCATGACCCCCGGGGCAAGGGTGGGGCCAAAATGGCCGACCCAAATTTTACATGGGGATATATAGAGAAACCTTTTAAAATCTTCTTTTCAAGTACTTCAAAGCTATGATTAGTGATATTTATATGGAATCATCCTCAGGTAATGTAGATTCTAGTTTGTTCAAATGATGAACGCCTGGAATATAGATGTGCTCAGGTGAGCGCTGTGGCCCCTGGGCCTCAAATGATGTTTTGCCAAATGTGGAGGGGGGGGGATAAATTCGGAAGCATCCTGTGGTAGTGTAGATTATAAATTGTTCAAATCATGACCCCCGGGGGAAGGGCGGGGCCACAATGGGGAATCAAAGTTTTACATAGGAATATGTTGGAAAAATCTTTGAAAATCTTCTTCTCAAGAACCACTGGGCCAGAAAAGCTGAAACTTATGTGGAAATTTCCTGTGGTAGTGTAGATTATAAATTGTTCAAATCATGACCCCCGGGGGAAGGGCGGGGCCACAATGGGGAATCAAAGTTTTACATAGAAATATATAGGAAAAATCTTTGAAAATCTTCTTCTCAAGAACCACTGGGCCAGAAAAGCTGAAACTTATGTGGAAGCATCCTGGTATAGTGTAGATTCTAAATTGTTCAAATCATGACCCCCGAGGGAAGGGCGGGGCCACAATGGGGAATCAAAGTTTTCCATTGGAATATATAGGAAAAATCTTTGAAAATCTTCTTCTCAAGAACCACTGGGCCAGAAAAGCTGAAACTTATGTGGAAGCATCCTGGGGTAATGTAGATTCTAAATTGTTCAAATCATGACCACCGGGGGAAGGGCGGGGCCACAATGGGGAATCAAAGTTTAACATAGAAATATATTGGAAAAATCTTTGAAAATCTTCTTCTCAAGAACCACTGGGCCAGAAAAGCTGAAACTTATATGGAAGCATCCTGGTATAGTGCAGATTCTAAATTGTTCAAATCATGACCCCCGGGGTTTTACATAGAAATATATAGGAAAAATCTTCTTCTCAAGAACCACTGGGCCAGAAAAGCTGAAACTTAATGGAAGGGAATCAAAGTTTTACAGTTTTTGAAATATATATGAAAAATCTTTGAAAATCTTCTTCTCAAGAACCACTGGGCCAGAAAAGCTGAAACTTATGTGGAAGCATTCTGGGTTGTGTAGATTCTAAATTGTTCAAATCATGACCACTGGGGGAAGGGCAGGGCCACAATGGGGAGTCAAAGTTTTACATAGAAATATATATGAAAAATCTTTGAAAATCTTCTTCTCAAGAACCACTGGGCCAGAAAAGCTGAAACTTATGTGGACATGGAAGGATCCTGGGGTAGTGTAGATTACAAAATGTCTTAATTATGATCAGTGTGGTAGGGTGGGGATGCATGATGTATTATAAGGAGGAAATCTGGTAAAGAACATAATGGTGAAAGCTTCTCAGGTGAGCGATGTGGCCCATGGGCCTCTTGTTGTTTTGCTCACGTGACCGCCTATATCACGTGATCCGCGCAAGAGCAGAATGGTTGCAAATGCGCATTAAAATCAGAGAGGACTACTTTGAAACATTTTCAACACTGAAACTCTATATCATTTCTTTTTTGGTAGTTATTCAATGAGTTGGCGAACTTTTTGATCACCCCTCGTAGATGTGAGGTCATATTTAGGTGATAAAATATTTCGACATAAATAACGAAATATGACGAAGGAAAAGCTGAAATCGTAATTGTAATTACTTGGCCTATTTGTCTATAGTCAGTAAAACATCTAAATACGAAGCAGATGTGATAGACACGAAATTCGAACAGTTGGAAGGCCTCGTCGAAGAATATATAAATGTTGTCATTGAGGATATATATCATTCTGTAAATATCAACTTCAGAGTACTTGTGTGGAAATTCAGAAAGATCTTCAACAAAGAAATGTTGCTTATAATGATCATAGATGATCAATCACAGTTTATTGAAATTTTTTATCTTCCATTTTTATTAAGGAAGCTGATTTCAAAAAGTCTAGTTTCTTAAACACAATTTTGCGTATAGGGATATAAAAACTGAACAGCAAATTAAGGAGCACGATTAGTGCCAGTCACAATTCCAACTGTTTGTTGGAAGGTATCGTCTCCAAATACTAGATAAATGTTGTAAAATTATTCTTAAATATCAAATTCAGAGTACTTTTGATATTTAAGAATAATTTAGATCTTCGTTAACAACATTTATCTATTTTTCGGAGACGATACCTTCAGAGTACTTGTGGTCGCCCGCATGGCGCAGTGGTTAGAGCGTCTGCTCTGGAGTCTCGAAGTAAGGGGTTAATCCTTACGTCGCGGGTTCGAATCCCATTGTGGGACGTGGAGGCCGGTCCTTCGGGTGAGACCGTATAGACCGAGGTCCCATGTCGCAGTAGGTGTTGGCATGAAAAAGATCCCTCAAAGCTCAATGGCCCTGAGTGCCGAGTATAAGACAAACTTTGTAGCTCCCTATCGGCAAGAGGTGGGGTCATATGAGTGGAAAATTCTCGAGAGGGGCGTTAAACAAAATACAATCAATCAGTCAGAGTACTTGTGTGGAGATATAGTGTAATCTTTAAGAAGAAAATTTGTCGCCCGCGTGGTGCAGTGGTAAGAGCGTCTTCTCTTCACTCGCGACGTAAGGAGTCAATCCTTACGTCGCGGGTTCGAATCCCAATGTGGGACGCGGAGACCGATCCTTTGGATGAGACCGTATAAACTGAGGTCGCAGTAGTTGCTGCTACGAAAAAGGTCCCTCCCTGCTCAATAGCCCTGATTGCCGAGCATAAGACAAAATTTGTAGCTCCCTTTCGGCAAGTGGTGACGTCTCCATTTGAGTGAGAAAAAAATCTTGAGAGGGCCGTTAAACAACATATAACAACAGCAAGGAAAGAACTTTATTCGGTAATAACCAATATTTGCCCCCCAAATCAAACTTTGATGGGGATATATTTAATTAAGTTTTTAAACAGGGGAGTATATGCTGACTTCAAAGCACTAAATATATTCATAAGTAATGACGTCATATGTACGTAATGACGTCAAAAACATGACGTAAATTTCAGTTTTTTATGAATTTTACAGAAAAATGTACATATTTCGACGATATTTTGAGTAAAAGTCACCGAGCGCATGTGTGTTCAGGATCAATATTTTGATATAATGTGTAGAATGATAATATCAATCAAATATGTCAATATTGTTCCTGAACAAACTTGCGCTCTATAAATTTTAAAGCTAAAATTGTTGAAATTTTGTCCATTTTGTCCTCTTTCTGAAAAAGGATATAAAATCGGACTAGTTTTTGACGTCATAAAAAAAAATGTGAATACACTGCTTTGAAACAATTAAATTTTTTTGTTAATTTATATTTCTCATACAATTTATTTTCTGTTCAAAATTTATATTTCAATATCATATATACAATTATAAAAATTTTTGAATTCAATTTCAGCACATCAAAATTCAGAAAAAAAATTTGAAGTAAATTTTTCAAAATTTGACATTTTTGTAGATCAGCACATATTACAATAGTTAATATTTTTGTAAAGCTAAAAGATATATGCCACGTAGATTGTAAGTATTTGTATGAGATATAGAAATTCAGTATAATCTGGGAAGATCCAACTCAATCTGGTTTACTGTTTACTGTTTACTGTTGCTGAACAAACGTATGATATAAAAATTTTTGAATTCAATTTCTGATGAGGAAGCAACTGTCTCTGATTTCAAAATTCAGAAAAAAAATTTGTCAATGTAAATTTCTAAAATCTAAAATAGATTAAGAGAATTACATCATCCTAGAATATGCTGTAGATCAGCACATATTACAATAGTTAATATTTTTGTAAAGCTAAAAGATTAGGGTTTGTTAGACCATTTGCCACGTAGATTGTAAGTATTTGTATGAGATATAGAAATTCAGTATAATCTGGGAAGATCCAACTCAATCTGGTTTACTGAAATGTTAAAATATCAATCACTGAATGTGATTTTGAAGAATTTAATCTTAAATAGTTCATAGTGAGTATAAATTGGATTTTCAGACATTGAATTAAAACCAAGTACTCTAACATTTAGTTATTATAATTGGCCTTACGAAAAAAAAACCAATATTGTTTCAAGTCTTGTCTTATCAAAATATGATGTATTGCTTATGTGCCCTCTCATTAAGTAAAAACAGAAGGATAGATGGTTCACATATTAACTTTCCTATGCAGCCCTTAACTATATTTCTAAAAAAAATAATCCATTGTGATAAAGTTTTCAGGTTTTCCTCTTCAAATATTGCTCAACGTCTGACATAGCAGGCCATTTTCGAAAGGTGATATTCTGTTGCTATTTGAGAGATAGGGACTCCCTGTAATAGGACCCTTTAAGGTAATTGCTTCTACTCCATTACTTTAAACTACAATCTATAAGGAAGAATTTTATCATTGAGATTTATGAGAGACAGCTAGATTTCGAACACATCATTTGGCGAAACCGAAACTTTAGATCATGATTTTTTTTTGATAAACATTTCATATTTAAGATAATTTTACTATAAGTTGTTTTTCTTATATCATAGGCGTTGGAAGCAAATGAAAGTTTGAGGGTGGGGGCTAATTGAAAGTAAGGGGGGGCTAAACCACCAAGAAAAAGGTAATCCCCAATTTCCAATGCCTATATAATGTCTATCTCTGCAAAAAGCGCCCCCTAGCCCCCCTCCCGGTTCTGACGCCTATGAATATAATAAATATAAAATCATAAATACAATGTATTTGAACTTGTGAACAATTAGTTTTAAACAAGTTTTAAATTATTAAGAAGAGGGCGAAAGGGGCGAAAATAAAACGAGGGCGAAAATCTCCCTATATACAGTATAACAAAGAATAAGAAATTCCATTATTTATTCGAAGCAGCTCAGATTGTTACAAAGGCATTGAAAAATAATTTCACACACATACATAAATAAAGAGGTTTTTAAAGTACATTGTAACTTAATTTACTGAAATATATGGTGATTGCAAAAAGAATTCAAGCTCAAAATTAAAGTGCATTCACACAATACAAATCAGGAACGGAGCAAACACGAACCCCTAAAACATCAGAGGTGGAATAAGATGCAAGAAACCAGATATTTTGCCGATTTTAATCAACCGTGTCCCATCAATACTCCGAATACCAGAATATTTGGTCGGTTTATATCAAACGTAACGAAGAACACCCTTCAGTAAAAAAAAATATCGTAAAGCAAAAACCTCGTTATGCCTAGGTCACATTTCCCGGCCGGTAGCCGTAGACGGGTGGTATTCGTTGGTAATCCGTGGTGTTGACGATGCCCTAACATCGGTCCACATCGGCCTAGTAGTCCTTACAGAATCAGTCACATTATCCAGTGATGGGTATTCGATGGGCAACCAATGCCTTTTATGATAAAAAATGGCGTGGTTATCGGCCGGACTTTCAAAGGCCCAGCGAAGCATTGCTAATCATAAATCGATGTTCCAGGATAATCGGTCGATGTATATTACATCGCACATACATTGGAGATCATCGTTCGAACATCGGTTGACTACGGGCCAATGTTTGGTCGAACACCGACCGATGATCGGTTGGATCTGTTGGACACCACTCAACTCCCCGATGACCTCAGATTCAACGGATATTGGACGATGCTCGGCCATACATCGGCCGATCCGTGAAAGATGTGTTAATGATGGGTTGCCGATGAGGAGCGATGTGAGGTATCGTTGGAGACATTGCTGAATTTTAACTACGAATTATTTCCTACCGATGACCCCACCGATTCGCAAAATTGCCTCAGTCACCTTCCGATCACTAGAGGTGCCCGGCCGGCAACCACGCCATTTTCATCAAAAAACGCACCGGTTTCTCATCGTATACCCCATCGCTAGATAATGTGACTGATACTTTATCAATGAAATGGCAATGCGAGTTTCCTTGCATTTTTTTTATTTTTGTGTCCTTAAATAACAACGGGTCTGACCATTTTTGAACACTAGTATTTTTTCTACAGTAATATTTTTTCAATATATACGAAGACCTCATTCTATATTTCTCTTAATGCCTGAGTTATAGCATTCCAGAACTCCTCTGGAACTTCATTATCATTCCAGATATATCTGTTCTCTGATTACGTCCTTCAAAAATTGCGGCAAGACAGCTCCAAGATCTTTGTCCACAAGAATATTGTTCAAAGTTGTCTCCCCTCCTCTATAGATACTCTCCATTCGAGCCATTTGAGCCTCATATGTACAAAATTCAGATTGTAAGAAAGCTTTACTCAGAAAACAGACAGTACGCTTGCTGTTGTGAATAGCATTGGTAATGTTTTCTGCTACGTTAACACCAATTATAAAGTCACGACTGTGTATGCAGAATTTAAAATTATTTTCTCTTTCAAGCTTCAAAAGGTTTGGTATAAACTCGGTCCTTTCACTTTCAGCGTACGAAATGAAAGCATCAAATTGATACTCTCTTCCGGAGTCTAAGACCCTTGAATATCCTCTATAACTTCTCTTACCAGCGTAATACAAGTATCGCAGTTTCCATCTATACCTATACATTATTGCAAATGATATAAGAATAATTGTGACCAGTAAAATAATGGTAACTATGACTATAGTTGTTGTAAACGACGATTAGCAATGCTAAGTGATTGTAGCTTAGGGGGTAATTGATAAAGATACAAAGGTGGTTAATCTCTATATTCCGTTTCCTCAATAGTAATTTCTTTCTCTTTGTTACAACTGTTAGAATTATAATTACAACCGAGTTTCAAACCAGCTTCCTTGTCTGTTCGGTCAATGTCGATCCTTTCTAGATTTGAAAGAAAGCCTCCTTCAAATATATATTCCCCGAAAATCAGAGGGTTATTATTTATATTGATGTAAGTCAATGACTTGGGAAGTTAGTTGATGCTCAATGATGCCAATCCTGTTATCTCCCAACGACAATTCTCCTAAAGTAGTATTCCTGAGATATTCTATATGGTTTATTCTTAATATCAGCGATAGGCCATTCTTACAATGAAGACTGTTTGCACTAAATGTTTGAATTTTGGTATATTGCAGATCATAAGTAATATTGGACAATACGGATAACGTTAGGTCTCGGTTTTCTGAAACATCTAGATATACAAGATCATGTAAGTGTCCAAAGGCTCCTTTCTCTATGTACTTGATTTCACAGTTTAATAATGTAAGTTTTTTTTCAATTGTTTGAATACATAGAACGTGTCATTCTCGATGCTTTTTAGAAAACAACGACCAAGATATAGCGAAAACATAAGAACTTCGATCGAATTATTTTTTTCAAATGCGTCCACGAAGTTATGTCCACCTAATCCATTCAGTTCGATATGCCTCAGTGACGAAAGTCCGTAAAAGCTCCCATTGGAGTACTTCATTTCCTTAAGCCTACTGTCAGGGATTTCTTCAGAACATTTATCGTTCATAAGTAAGGTATCGAGTTTTTTCAGGTTCTCAAAAAAGCATGATGGCCACTCTCTATGTTCTGCCCATAGACAATTATTTCCAATATTTAGCCATTGTAGATGCCTGTATCTTGAAAGAACAGCCTTTTTCGGATTTCGGATATTGTTATCGCTTATATCTAGCTGTACAATCTCCTGTGGCATGTCGGTAGGAATTTCTGTGAGACCATTGTTATTAAGAAAGATGCATCTAACATTCTGGTAAAATCTTGGAGAATAAGTTAGGCTTAGCGAGCTGCAATCCGCACTTAGCAGTCCTCTTTCGAAATAACATTGGCACTTTGGTTCAGAAGAGCAGCTCAATTGTAGTGTCTGCTTAAAAAAAGCCAGGAAAACAGAACAATAGAGATGCGCTGAAACTCATTTTCTTGAAGTACATTGTATAACTATCGATGCTTTGTCTACAAGGTAAATGAAGACGAACTTAGCAAATATGCACAATGCATTACATTGCTTCAGCCCCAACGTCGAAAGAAAAAGATGAAGATCCCTTGTTGGTATCACTTTGCAGCTGGTAACAGTAATTTATGTATAGAATAAAGTGAAAGAAATGTAGATTTGATGTAATTTTTTTTAAGGACATATGATGCAAACTTTATCCCGATTTTATGAAAAATACAGCTAAAATCATGTTAATATCAGTTCATTCAAGTCACAAAAATTCAAAAATTATGTCTGTTTTAACACTTTTGTTTCCCATCCAATGACTTTTTAAAATACAGCCCCCTATGACCGGGGAGAGACCTATATTTTGAGGTCAAAATGTCAAAGATCAAGGTTGTAAATTCAAACATTCTATGCGTGTTTGTGATTAACTTTAATTTCCTGCTGATATCTCAAGAGGCTTTTGAGTTTTTTCAATTAAATTTCATGCTATAACTCCCTAAGTTCCTCCCGCCTTTTATAAAGTGCTTCCGCCCCCCCCCCCCCTCCTGGGTCAGTACATTCTCTTTTTTTTCTTTCATCGTGGGACTCAGATTCTCTGACTTAGCTTGTTAATTCAAAATTATAAAATAATTTCATTTAAACTGTTAAAGGGACAAAATGTTTCATACATTTATAAGTATAATTGCAGATAGTTGGAATCATTTACATAAAAACATTAAAAATTTATACCAATTCATGCATTCATTTCTTGTTTATGCTTGCAATCTGGAAGTTCTGATTGATTCTCCCATTTTTTGTTAGAAAGTTAAAGAATCATATAGTTTTTATCATGTTCCGAATCCGTCAAAAATTGCATCAATCTGCTCAAGAATTATTTTGAAAATTCACATCGTAAATTTATTATTATTTTTTTTCGTTCAACGTGTATACATATCATAAGAATATTTTGTCAATAAAATCCGAGTTTCTATTTTATTCAAAGTTTTCATGTTTTTTCAGTAAAATATATATATATATATATATATATATATATATATATATATATATATATATATATATATATATATATATATATATATATATATATATATATATATATATATATATATATATATATATATATATATATATATATATATATATATATCATAAGATAAACAGTGAGCGTAAATAAATGAAATATGGTGATACCAAATATAATTTAAGCTCAGAAGTTAATTTAAAAAATACAAATTAGGAGTTTAGGAAATACGAACCTTTAACAGGTCGAGACCACTAGATTTTCTGATGTCAGAATAAATTTGCATGTAAATTAGCTATATGTTTACTTTACCCACTGATGAATGAATCGCAATGCATTGTGGGCTACTACAAGTACTCAGCTGTGTTGAAAATAAAGGGTAACTTAAATTGTCCCTTGGAAACTTATTTTCAATTCTTTTTTGAGATATTTTGAAGAAATATTTAAAATAATGTATAATCTTTCATTTCTATGCTCACATTTACAAAATTTGCTTTATGAAGCCTTATATCAACTTATAAAACATCGGCCTTAACCATTGTGCAAAGAGACGTAGACCTGTGCTAGCTACATGTATCGTGTCGATAAAACATTGAGTTTGTTTTCACGTGAAATACGTGTACATAGTTTTAGCAGGTAGTATATATGTCCTTGTATTTAGACAGCAGGAGAAGGTGTTTAATTATTATTTAACCCCTCAATATTATTTTATGTACATGCAGACGTCAAAGCATCTGTACGGTATTCGAAGCAACTATTAATCATCTAAAACAACTCCAATATTAAATGTGAGCATGGAGCAATGTCTTTACAATATAATCTTTCAATTTTGATCTTATAAAGTGATAAAGAAGCTCTACAGATTTTCCGGTGACGAGTTAAATAATATGTAGTAAACTGACGAAAACCACGTGTCGCCATTGAATCGTAAACACGTAGTAGAGTGTCATGCTTTGGGACTTATTCACTTGATTGGAGAAAGGTAGTAACGAAGACATCGTCACGTGTTGAAAATTCCCTTCCATATAAGGTAGTGATCTCGACCTGTTTAAAACACGAGATACAGGATCAGGTGTCATGGATAAGTAAGGATCCCCTTCCGCTGTATGCTCCTTGTCATGGAAAATCGGAAATCCGTAGAAAACTCAATGTGTAAATAATTGACCTAACAATTACCAGGTGCTATGAAATACGTTTATTAGTATTTGACTTATTCATATAATTTATTATTTATGCTCACAAAACCATCGAATTGACCATAGAACTTCCGATATGATGACTTTAAATAAGACTGTGCACATTGTTATTTTTTTTCCTTATGTTAATCAATAGCTTGATTCGTTTTATAAAAATTGTTTGTAAGTAGTGCATGATATTGCGTATCAATGCAGCTGAAAGACACCTCATATGCAGATGAAAAATTGTTTATTGCTACATAAATAAGGGAAGTTGACGACTGAAAATTTAAACCATCACGTTTATCTTAAAGCTTTGTTGTTAGGTTAGCATCTTTTTCAAGTAAAATATTCAAATATGAAGCAGATGTCTCAGACACTGAGAATCTTCAAATGTTTTCCGAAATTTTGTCAAAATTATAATTTCACCATGCTTAGTTTTGATATCTCACATCAGTTCAGCTACGATATTACTGCCTACATCAATGCATTGCTAAAAGGCTCTCTACTGCTAATGTTAAAATAAAGATTTCGATTTTCTCTGATGTGGAATTGTTACCTTCAAGAAGACTAATTTTCTTTCATAACTTTTGGCGATCGATACAAATTCAATTTTCAAGTTCACAATTTGATTATCCTTTATTTATTACATATATTTTAAAGTGTAATCCTATACTTCATCCGTTTAATGAAATTGATACTTTCAATGGCATATTTTCATAGCCAAAATAACGAGAGTATTATTTTTGCAACTAATATCTCAAAATTTGTAGCAAAACACCCCTTACCCGTCAATAGATAAGATAAAGAAATACCATTTTATAGGCAGCAACATCGAGCAGACCGCCCTAACATTAAACCTTACTGCAAAACTTCCGATATTACGAATATCGAATAATATAATAAAAATATTACGAAATCGTAAGTTTTCTTTGATGCTGAGTTATACAACTTTGTATAATTGTCTCTGTAATTCTAAATTATAGCACACATTTATAATATTTTCATAAAATCTGACAAAATTCTCACACTCCCAATTTACTTGGCAAACATTTTTAAAGTTGCATATTTGGGTATAAATATATGAGAAATATTGCTGATTTCTGATTAAAAAAATTGAATATGTTACATGTATTGTGCAATTTCATCGTAATTTAACATTAATTTACATTTACATTCAAAGTCAATATATGTTCTTCCTCATTTTAACATAAAATTGATATTTAAGGAAATTTTCTATAATGCCACTTACTGCATAGAGTAACTTTCCAATCCTTTTTTCAGTAACGAAGCAATTCTAAATAAGTTTCTCCATTTTCAATTAAAATACAGAAAGAAACACTAGAGAAAAGGGAAGTGAAAGAAAATATAAAATTCGGTACATGTTGACTAACCTAAACGTTGCTTTATGCTTTATGATCCAGAAACATGTTATGCAGCTGCAGGAAGATTTATATAACCCCATTAATATTAAAAGATATTCCGATTTCTCATAAATGTGGAAGGACTTTTATTTAATGCAAACAAATATGTTTAAGTACAGACAGAGTGAAGTTCAGTAAGTAGTCTCTGTTCGTTAGATACCCTACCCTTATTTCCATAACACAAATATTCTTCCTCTTAAGGTTCAGTTGTTTATTGTGAACCTTAAAAGACTGAATTTCCCTGTTGCAGTAGGTGAGGACACCAATAAGAACCCTAATTTCTCGTATGCTGTAATTGCCAAGTGCAAGTCACAATTGCAGCGTCGGAGAGATTTAAAAATCAAAGCAAACAAATTTGAGGAGCATTCGCTATGTCCAACTCAATGCTGGCAAAGTGCGAACCGAGAAAATATTGGTTTCAGACACCCGCTACTACATTTTACATAGATGATTTATGCAGTATATATCAACTAAACGTTCAGATATACATGTAATAGTACATTTGATGAAAATGGCTCCTGATCCTACCTCTGATGTTTTGGAGGTCAGTGTTTGCTCTGCTCCTATTTTGTACTGTTTGATGGACTTTTGATCTTGAATACTGTTCGTCATTTCCATATATTTCACGCAATTATTAATGTTCAGTATGATTTTATGCAGAAGAGCTGCTTGTGAGATAGACACACAGTTTCGGATCCGGGAAATGAGAGGGGCAGTTTGGGGTCTGTTTGGGGCCCAGGGCCACACAAAAAATCATTTATTAAGTTTAATGTATTTATGGACGCAAAAGGGGGGACCCGACTCCCTGGCCCCTCTCAGTGACATGTATGCAATGAACAATCCAGTAACTGTTTTGGGTTACAACCGTTTAATATATTTTACTGTATATAAGCATTTTTGCAGTTTACATGTTTAACACAAATCATGTGTGTTTAAAATGATTTGAGTAAATATTTTTTGAATTGTTTATGATTTCCTATGTTTGTAATGGTTTAAAAGATTAAAACCGAGAGGGGGCGTTAAACAATAGTCAACCAAACAACAAACAATTGGGGGGGGGGGGGGGAACAAGCTAGACTAAGTTTGTTTACTGGTAGAATTCCAATGTTTAACCACGTATAAAAAAATGTTTAATAAATAAATAAGATTGATTGGTTCAGGTCTTTTTTATGTGCCTCAAACTTGTCAAAATGACCAGTTTTCGACAGCTCTCAACACACTGAAGCGATACTAGTAATATGATTGATTGGTTGTTGTTAAACGTCTTTATATGAAGTGTACATGTGCTTCTTCATTAGTGGGTGTATTTGTTGTAGTACAACAGTAGCTATATTTTAAACTTCCAATTTCTTTTCTCTGCAAACAATTACGAGTTTAAATTGACAGAAACAGATTGCTATGAATAACTACTGAAGTATATCTCAAAACAAAATGCTCTAAATGAACTAAATAATAATCTAATAAACAAACATTTTGCACTATTTGAGAAAGATATATAACACAAATTTATACTTTGGATTGATTGATTGCATATTGTTTAACGTCCCTCTCGAGAATTTTTCACTCATATGGAGACGCTACCACTTGCCGGTGGAGAGCTGCAAATTTTGTCCTATACTCGGCACTTAAGGCCATTGAGCAGGGAGGGATCTTTTTCTTGCCAGCACCTACTGCGACACGGGACCTCGTTTTATACGGTCTCATCCGAAGAACCGGTCTCCGCGTCCCACAGTGGGATTCGAACCCGCGACATAAGGATTGACTCCTAACTTTTCGACTCTAGAGCAGACGCTCTAACCACTGCGCCGCACGGGCGACGTAGTACTTTGGAAATTCAAACTAAGATTTTTATTCATTTTGCTTTTTTAGCTCACCTGATTCCCATGAGTCCTAGTTTTATTTAGAAATATATTGGAAAAATCATCTCCTCAAGCACCAGTGGGCCTAAAAGCTGATACTTAGGTGGAAGCGTCCTGGGGTAGTTTAGATTCTAAATTATAAAAAATTAAGATGGGAGGGGGTAGGGGGCAAACAATAGATGTAAGAGGAGGGGAAATCTGGTAAAGAATTGCATCACCAAAGCTACTCAGGTGTGCGATGTGGCCCATGGGACTCTTGTTTTATTTCATTATTATTGAAGTTTAAGTTTTATGTTTTTATTCCACATCATTTTGCAAATACAAGGAGATTTATGACATGTTTTGTTTCAAATAATTAAATGGTATGCAATAAAGACCATAAAAAAGAGCATCCTTTCCAGAACACCTAAATATGTATAACATTAACCTCATATGATTTCATACTAGCAAAATTAGGGCAACAGAAGAAAATCGAGATTAAATACTTTACAGTTTCTATCAATTAGACTTTTGTAATACTAAAAATGGATAACAAACGGGCAATAATGAAAAAAAAAGACAAGAAATGCACTGAAAAAAATTGAGATGCTATTGTTCAAATTCTACAAGAGTTGTTTGTGTATATTTAGCAACATTGTCCCAAATTCGACTCTTTTGCATTATCTCTAGAGTTTTCTTACTTGTGAAATTTTATTGATAAAGAAAATATTGAAAATAATTGAAAAATGAGGCATTTCCTGAAAAATACTCATTAGTCATTAGCAAAAAAATCAAATGCATTAAACATAAACACACATTATTATAGCAGAGATACAAAGTTGGGTATATAATAATACTAATTATTTTAATAGTTTAGGCTTTGCGTTACATATCTTTTAGTCCCTGAGTCAAAGCAATCCAGAACTCTTCTTGAATATCTTTATCATACTCCAAATATGTCTGTTCTATTATGATATCCTTTAGAAATTTCGGCAATACATCTCCAAAATCTTTGTCTGCAAGAATAATTCTTAAACTTGTTTCCCCTCCTCTATAAATACTTTCCATTCGAGCCATTTGAGCCTCGTATATACAAAATTCAGATTCTAAGAAAGCTTTACTAAGAAAACAGACAGTACCCTTGCTATTGTGAATAGCATTGGTAATATTTTCTGCTACGTTAACACCAATTATAAAGTCACGACTGTATCTGCAAAATTTAAAGTTGTTTTCTCTTTCAAGCTTCAAAAGGTTTGGTATAAACTCTGCTCTTTCACTTTCAGCATAAGAAATAAAAGCATCAAATTGATACTCTCTTCCTGAATCAAAGATCCTTGAATATCCACTATAACTTCTCTTACCAGCGTAATACAAGTATCGCAGTTTCCATCTATACCTATACATTATTGCAAAGGATATAAGAATAATTGTGACCAGTAAAATAATGGTTACTATGACTATTGTTGTTGTAAACGACGCACATTCAAGCTCTAAAGAAGAAAGTATTTTGTCCAAATTGCGCAAATGAATCCTTTTTCTATCTGTGAACATGCAAGTATAATTCTCTTTGTCAACAAAGTGTTTATTTAAAGAATCTTTCATCCATTTTAAGAATTCCCTGCTTTGGCATGTACATTGAAATGGGTTGCTTGACATCTGGATAAAGAGTTGTTTCTCTCTCGAAGCATCTAAGAAGTCCATTGATTTCGAATCCAAAATCAAAATTTTATTAGAAGATAAATCTATGCTACGCAATTTAAGGGCACCTGATAAATCAAATGTGACACTTTCTAAATCATTATTACTTAAGTTTAGGTGCTCAATATTTGACGCAAATATAAATATATCTTTATGCAAGTAGGTTATCCAGTTGAAGGACAGATCCAGAACCTTCAAACCACGGAGGTGATCAAAGACATGTTCCCCAGATTGACGCTTTAATTCCTTTCCTAAAAGATTTCTTGATAAGTTCAGGAATAACAGGTTTCCCATCCCCTGAAATGACTGTTTCGTAATGTTGAAGCAGAAATTATTTGAGAGATCAAGATATTCTAGACGCCAAAGTCCACTAAAATGTTGAATATCATATATCAGATTTCCCTGAATATGTACATGTGTTAATGAGTTCTTAGATGTTATACCGTACCTGTTATCTACTAATGGAATATACACTTTTTGATCAGCAATGCTAAGGAATTTTAGCTTCGGAGGTAATTGATAAGAAAAGAAAGTAGGTGTCACTCTATATTTCGTACCCTTCACAGTAGTAATTTCTCCCTCTTTAGTATCACAACTATTAGAATTATACTCACGACAATTTAAAGCAGCAAGTTCGCAGGAAACATTTCATTATTCGAATGTTTGCAGGAATTTGCAAGAACAGTAAACAAGTCAAATCAGCCAATGAAATGCAAGTTGGCCATTTTGAAATGTTTGAATTGAGGTTGCAGTTTCTAATTGGTAAGAATTGATTTTAGATTTTGAATATTTCTTAAATTTAAAAGGTAAATGCATCCTGTCTCACGGATAGGCTTTTTGATTGAATGGTCAATGTCTAACCTTTCCAAGTTCGATAAAAAGTCGCCTTCATATATATAAACCCCAAAAATCAGCGGGTTGTCACTGATATTAACATACTTTAATGTGTTAGGAAGGAAACTTACAAGCATATGTTCAATTATTCCTATTCTATTACTTCTCAAAGACAACTCCTTTAGAGAAGTATTTCTAAGATATTTGATATGATTTAATCTTAATATCAGCGAAACTCCGTTCGCACATTAAATCCAATTTGCGATAAGCGTGTTGATCTTTGAATATTGTAGATCATGAGTAATATTGGATAACACAGATAATGTTAGGTCTTGGTTAGTTGAAATATCCAGAAATTCCAGATCGATCAACTGCTCAAAGGCTCCCTTCTCTATGTATTTGATATTACAAGAAGATAATTGTAAATGTTTTAATTTTCGGAATACATTGAATGTGTCATTCTCGATGCTATTCAGAACACAGAGACCACCATGTAGCGCAAGTACAAGTATTTCAATCGAATTATTTTGTTCAAATGCGTCCTCAAAGTTATGGCCACCTAATCCATTTACCTCGATATGCCTCAATGACGAAAGTCCGTAAAAGCTCTCATTGGAGTATTTCATCTCCTTGATCTCACTTTCAGGGATTTCTGAACAATTATCCTTCATGAGCAGACTATCAAGTTTTCTAAGGTTCTCAAAAAAGCGTGACGGCCATTCCTTATATCCTTTCCATAAGCAATTTTCTTCAATATTTAGCCATCTTAGCTGTTTATATTTTGACAGACTTGACTTTTTTGGATATCGGATATTATTATCGCTTATATCTAGCCGCACGATCGATTGCGGCATATCAGTAGGTATTTCCGTAAGATTATTGTTGTTAAGATATATGCATCTAACATTTTGTTGGAATTTTGGAGAGTGAGTCAGGTTTAGCGAGCTGCAATCCACACTCAGCATCCCTCTTTCGTAATAACATCTACAACTTGGCTCTGAAGAGCAGCTTAGTTGTAATGACTGCCTCAAAAATGTTAAAATGATGTAGAACAGTAGAGTTGCAACGGGACTCATTCTCCTTAATATAATATTTGTCGATCCTTCGTCTGCAGAGAAAAAAGGGAGAAAATTGACTAACATAGAATGAAGAAATCTATTTCTGGTTTGAGATTAAGAAATATAGACCCTGGTTGATATATTTCCAGATGGTTTGAAAGATTTATTTCAAGTAAAGTGTATCAAGAACAAAAATGTAGATTCAATGTCTATTGCCTTAGAAATTTATTACTTTAAAATCAAATATTTTCGTGGGTTCAAATGTTCATGGTTTGAGGAAAGTCTTGATTCGGGGGATTAGCTAAAGTAGATGAAGAATTTTTTAGTAGTTATGTAACATTTTAAATTTTGTGGTGGATATGAATTCATGGGTCTCTTTATTCCTCGAAAACAGCGAAAATAAACCCCTCGAGATATTTGTGATTTCACAGTATGTTAAAGTACATTAATCTTTTAATTGTATCATACAAAGCAACTTAAAATGCTGGGATGATTTCGAATATTTAACACTTTATTTGATCAAACATATCATTATACCACATTATAATTATTCTACACAACGCGTTACCTAATTGGTTCTAGATTATCACGTGATTGGGCCATAAAACCTCATATTTCACGGTTGTCGGCATGCTTTTCATCATATTATACCTTTTTGGATACCTATTGCATATTCCAGCAATAGTTATCGTTCGTTGAAAGAAAACTCCTGAGAGTAGTAGACGTCACAATAGCCTGGTTTACATTACAAAATTAATGATAAGTGATGTGTCAAAGGGCTTCAATAATATTACCTTAAAGATGAAAGTAAATTTGAGAGCAATGCCGAATTTGAAAGTTTATGTTCAAAGTTTTTGCATATATCGGTATAATAAATAATTCACTGCATGAATGTTTGGGAAAGATGAGGATTTATGTCGAAGTCCTCGGGGAAATTGATATTTCTCGGCTGAATAAAACTTAAAATTTCCCTCATTATCATGCAACAATGTATGTTATTCTTTAACATGTTAATTAATCGTCTCATGAAGATAATCACACAATGAATTTAAAATAAAAAACGGCATAAAAATCAAATTCATATGTCTTACCTGTTTGTAATGCTTCTTGTATATTATAAGCAAAGATGCCAATGAAATTTACAGTCCATTTTAATGCGAATCAGATATACAATGCATTTTGATAATCATGAATCTATTAAGTATACTTTTTTTTTTTTACAATCGGTTTATAAAATTTAATGTTAAAATGAAAAAGAGGCCGCTTAATTATCCGTCCAAAGCCTACTTACAGGGGTTGAATTTCTGTATCCTTTGTGTTCCAACCAGGAAGTTGGCATTTATTGAGTTGTTCATTTGCTGAAAAGAAGACGTATTGTAAGACATGAATTACTAGTATCGTGTTATGAATTGTATAAGAAAAACATTTCTTCGAACTTCAATATCTAATTCTGTAATTACATAGCTAGATGAATACAAATTGAGCAAAAGATGTATCTCTACAAGGCTAGTACAATAATTTGATATGAGCTGGAGGGAATGGTCTTTATATCTATGTATATAAATTGGACCCATTCCCTTATCAAGATTTAAAAACCTTATACATGTATTATTTTTTCTATGTATTTCAAATGTCTACTTTAAAATTGTTTTTCCATTTCTTGGGGATTGAATGCCGTCTTTGAAATTGATTGTAAAGTTTTTAAGTTCCATCTAAATTAAAAGGGATTGTGTTTCGCCTTTTTAGCTGTCGTGTCAAAGGCTCTGGAAGTAGCTGCGATACTGTTCAAGGTATTAAGAAATTCCCTCGTAGGACACAAATACTCTTAATTACGGCTTAGTATCTCGGTCTTACGACTTAGTATCTTGACATAGTCAAAATAGCAAGATCTCACGCATCTGCACGTGCACTTCGTTTTGATTGGCTGAAACTAAAGTCTTACTATCTTTCTCGTTTTTTGACAAAATCCTTTAAAATTTTGAATATGGTCATACATTATGAAGATCTACAGCATGATATATAAAAATTTTCATGAAAGCATGTGCATGCACGTGTGCTGCAATCTGATTGGCTGAAACTTTAAATGCCTATCACTTTCTTAGTTTTCAACAGAAAAGGATGAAATTTAGAACATGAATAGGTACAATGAATTCCTACATTATTGTACTATAAACATTGAATGCACGAACATGGTTCCATGCACACACACGCATGAAATACGCAAAATGACAAATATATTTAAAAACAGTAGCGTGTATATTTTAAAGATTCTTTTTATTGATTCTCACGATACATAGATATGTGAATTGTTTAGACACGTGCCAAGATCACCTTGCATGTGCATGCACATACAATGCGTTAAATGACTTGCAGTTGATATCATTTCAGCTTTTATAATTTTTTTAATGAAATCTTTCGATACTGATAATATTTTTTTAAAAAATGTCTTACAGGACTTAGGCACAAAAAGGGAGTTGGGGAACGTTTGGGGAACATCTGTAACGGTCCCCGTTACAATTAACACTAGTTTTCTTCTGTATTCATTCAACGTATCTTAAGGTGTCAATACAACATCTAAATCACACTGAACTGCCATCCGGTGCGCCGTAACGTCATCAAACGTCGCCATTTTGCGTGTGGTATGTTTACCACTTTCCCATTTCGAATATTCGGGAAACTGCCAAAAATTAACTAAATGCCTTGAATTTTTGTAAAGACAACAAAATTGATTTTGGAATCAAATTAAGGTAATCTTTATCTCAGTGTTATGTGTTTAAAAAACTTTTATTCCGAATTAATACGTGTGTATTCTCTAGTATAACCTTGGTCTTTTGACCATGCGCAGTAGGACCGTACCCTTTGCACATTCAAATATAATAAAACCTTTATTTTTATTCAATATATTATCAAAAAATTATGATGCACTTAAATATGATCAATAAACATTTACTGAAAATTTCAGCTTAGTGCACCCATTACTTTTCGAGAAAAACGCTTTGTCCACGATTTTACCGGACAGCCCTCATATTTACACAAATTCTATATCTGATTAAAATTAAAAGTCTTGCATGTTTAAATGCTTTTCCTAAACAATTTATATTTGTCATAAAGTACAAAGCAGATATCTACATACAATAATATTCAGAAGTACAAGGAACACTGCAATGGCAAAAAAGTGATACAAGTGTGTTTGCTTTATTGTTAGAACTTCAAAGTATTTGGGACTTGACATTAAAAACTTACATATATTGTATGGCACCGATGGATGCAAACAAAATGATTATTCAATTGACCTGACTGCCAAATAAAAGTCTAAAGTTTAAGTCTCTCATCAGTATCCTTTGATGATAAATAAGAAAACCTATAGAGTAGTTAGAGTTATGGTATTAGGGGAACTAAAATTATCAAAAACAAGAAATGATTGGAGGTTGAATAACATAACTTAAAATACCTTATTCAGGGTTCTCCACATTTGAAAATTTAACCATGGAGGAAGCTGCGCGATGGCGAAATGTAGCCGAAAACACTAATGCATCTTAGACTTCCTAATCTTTATTAATCAAGGATTGGTTTTACAATTTGTAAACTTACCCATTGCAATACAAAAACAATGAAATAACTAACACTTTTTAAAGTTAAAAAAAAATTAAATTGAAAAGGATTTATCCTGTATCTTACTTCACAAATGTACCAAAATTTGCCCGAAACTGTAGTAACCTTCTGAAGGAATTTAAAGAAAAAAAATGTTGATACAGGTAGCCAGTAACCATGACATTAGATTAATAATTATAAGAATTGTAGCCTGTTGTATGAAATGTTTTGTTTCAATATGACTAAAACTGATGAATGGGTAGTGTTTTTTTAAAGTTAACACACAAAAGAACATTTGGACTTAGTGTACTTTTTTTTCTAAACTTTTTTTTTTACCAGATATTGCATTAATCACCCACTTTTGTTTACTTCTCCACGTGCTCAGAGCTAAAAATAGCGCCACACGACGTTTCATAACAACGGGAAGTAACTCTAACACTAAGACGGCGATTTAGACACAGGCCTTATGCACATTTTGTCAAAAAGATAATAAAGTTAAAGCTTAAAAAACGAGCATGGGGAATTTATTAAATACAGAGGAATGAAACTGAAACAAAATAACAACAATTAAAACTTTTTACCGAATATTTTTTTTTTACAGTTACACAGAAACTTGAATCGCAAACAAAAGATTATTGTGTTCGTACACCGTACCGGTATTGTAATTTTTTTTTATACCTTATATAGCTAATCATGAAGTGAACATGTTTCTTAGCAAAAATAACGAAAGTATTATTTTGACAATTATTATCTCAAATTTGCAGCAAAACAGCCACTAGGATTTAGACACAGGCCTTATGCATACAATTTTGTCAAAAAATAATAAAGTTAAAGCTTAAAAAACGAGCATGGGGAATTTATTAAGTACAGAGGAATATGAAGTTTTTACCGACTATTTTTTTGTTCAGGCACAGAAACTTGAATCGCAAACATAACGATTATGTGTACCGTACCGGTATTGCAAAACTTATATAGCTAATCATTGTTCATGTAGATAGGCAACTTTATGTCATTTCCTCTGAGATTCTATATTTTTGCACACATTTTAAGCATTTGGATCTTATAAATTCTCATACTCCCGATTTACCTGGCAAAAATTTTTCAGGTTGCCTAATTGTGTATAAATCTATATGAAATATTGTTGAGTTCTGAATAAAAAGAATGAATATGTTATATGTATTGTGCAATTTCATCGTAATTTAACATTTATTTACATTAACATGCAAAGTTAATATGATATGTTCTTCCTCATTTCAAAATTAAATTGAGCATTCGGGAAATGTTCCATTATGCTTGCCACCTACTGCATAGGGTTACAATGTACTTTCTCATCCTTTTTTTCAGTAAAGAAGCAGTTCTTAATAACTTTTCCCATTTTAATGAAAATAAAAAAAAACATTAGAGAAAAGGGAAGTGAAAGAAAATATTCGGTAAATGTTTTCTAATTTAGACGTTGCTTTATGCTTTATGATCCAGAAACATGTTATGAAGGAAGATTTATGTAGTCTCTGAGTCATCAATTTTAAAAGAAAAAATAAATTTCAGCGTCTTTCGCTTTTTTAAAAACAATTCGGAATAACCATTCGAATATGGTTCATAAAATATTCCGATTTCTCTTAAATGTGGAAGGTTTTATAGAAACAAGAAAATATTGGTTTCAGACACCCGCTACATTGTACTACTTTTTACACCGATGATATATGCAGTATATATCAACTAAACGTTCAGATAAAATAGTATTTATGTACAATCGCCAAACCAAATGAATTAAACGTTCAGAATTAATAGTATATATGATAAAAATGGCACCTGATCCAACCTCTGATGTTTTAGAGGTCAGTGTTTGCTCTGCTCCTAATTTGTTTGTTTGATGGACTTTTGAGCTTGAATACTGTTCATTTCCATATATTTCACGCAATAACTGTAGAAGTACTTTTTTCCGCGTGGTATTAATTTACGCTATGTACGCGCTCACAATTTTTCCGCGGAAATTTGTCCAAGTGTCCTTAATATAAATGTAAAGCATATATAGTGACAATCTAGAAAATCCGCGTAAATTTCTTCCAATGGATTAAACAGAAATTGTTATTCCGCGGAATTATGACCCCGTGGAAAAAAAGTACGTCTACAGAATTAATATTCAGTATGATTTGCTTTGAAGAGCTGTTTGTGAGTTAGACACACAGTTTCGGATCCGGGAAATGAGAGGGGCAGTTTGGAGTCTGTTAGAGACCCGGGGTCACACTAAAATTGATTTATTAAGGGTCCTCCTCACCATGTGACTTGTGACATATATAGAGAAAAAATACTTTTACTTCCGGTTTTACCTAATTTTTGCAGTGATGATTTGGCCTGGGACCGCTTGTAAGAGAGTCTTACAAACGCTTTAGAGATAAAGGTTTTGCTAAGAGAAAAGTATGCAGTACACTGAGAGCGACACCCTAATTATAAACAATGAACACATATCACATGACTGATGGAAAAAGATGTGCGGGTTTTGTTTGTTTTTTTTCCAAATAAAAGAACAACAGATGCCTGGGATTATTGTCACAGATGTTATATTTTAAAGTAATCTTGTCATTGGCACGCATTGCCAATTAAACACGTTCGCTGCGTTTGTTTGTTGTGTGTCTGGTGTGAATGTTTTGAGAGATCATGTGACAATGGTTATTCTTGTATTTATATGTGTTTCCGGTTTGGTGACCTGACGTGACCTTACTGTTGACCAATAACTGACCGTTTTCACCTCATTAATATGCATGTTTTAACTTCTGCACTCAGTATATAAGCACTGTACCCGCCAAATTCTTGACCCCCACGATTTTTGCCTTTACGGTAGAAGACAGATTTACATTATATTATACCAGAAGTATTCTTCAAAGATTTACTTGGTTTAATATTTAACTGGATTCCTGGTAAGCTTTCAGTTTACCTTTATTATAATCATTATGTAAACGTATTTTATATTTTACTTTTATTAATTAATTCCGACAGCGAACAATCATATAATTTATGTTTTGTTAATGTTTGATCTTAAATGTAAAGTATTTGTCTTGTGTGTATTGTGTTGTGAGAGTGTGTTTGATTTATACTTTGTAGGTTTATTGCTATAAGCACATTATTAAATATTTGTGCCGAATCCAGTGTTGGAGTTTTGATATTCCTACAAAAGACCCGGTGAAAATGGCGCCCAACGGATGGTTTGTGCTGAAATAAACCAGGGTCCAGGACTAGTTGCCAACGCCAAGGACCAAGCCAGTGTTTCTGTGACGTTTTGAAACAGCTATAATCATCTCGAATGGAATTCCGTCCAATTCAAGTAGGCCTACAACATATTTTTTTTTCGCTCTTCACTAGAGTACTTTATTTAGAAGAAGTGAATACCGCTTGTTAAACAGTGCGGAGAAAACCATTCACTATATTGGTGGGAACCCCTTTGCGCGTGTGGTGACCGTGCGTATCTGGTGAACTGTACTCAGTCAGCTGATCGAACAATACCACCTGTCCATTGTTGTGAACTAGACTGTGAAGCGCAGCGCATATTTACCTCCTATAGACGTTAGTGCGGTGGACCGTTACCTCTCCAGATCGGATTGAGCTCAGCAACATTTAAATAAAATCAAAATCAAGAGTGCACATCATTTTTGTGTGTTTCTATGTTTCTGTCTATTTGTTTGTCTTTATGTGTTTGTATTTGCTCTGTTTTGTGTGTGTGAGTATACCGGCCGGTGCTAGTGCGCAAGGTGCGAGAATTGAAGTGTGAAAGAGATCGGGCTCGATATTCCTGTAATTGTGACGTCACGGGTTGTTTCGTTTTGTACTTTCGGAATACAGAAAACGTGTTTTTGTAAACTGATTCTGTTTATCCAATTTATTTATTTATTGGCTGTCATTTTGAACGCGCTGTCGATTTCATCGTGCATTGTGGTGTTCATTATTACGTGTTGTCCACTGTCAATGTATTTTCTGAATTTTTGTTGAGTGTTGTACATGTTTGTGTTCAACGTACCTCCCATTCCCCAACCTATTTTTTTCCTGCGCAGAGCGACAATCACTTTACAGGTATTACTAATCCATCAACTGCACGACATGGGACTCTTGGACAGCTTGGACTGACAATCAGGTATTTGTGCTCTCAGTTATCTATGTCACTGTGTATATATTTTGAGTTTGCATATGGAACGCCGTAACTGCCTTATGTGCAGAACTTGCATTATATGCTGGTACTTTATCATTATATGATGGTATTTTATCATTATATGATGGTATTTTGTCATTATATGATGGTATTTTGTCATTATATGATGGTATTTTATCATTATATGATGGTATTTTGTCATTATATGATGGTATTTTGTCATTATATGATGGTACTTTGTCATTAAATGATGGTATTTTATCATTATATGATGGTATTTTATCATTATATGATGGTACTTTGTCATTATATGATGGTATTTTATCATTATATGATGGTACTTTGTCATTAAATGATGGTATTTTATCATTATATGATGGTACTTTGTCATTATATGATGGTATTTTATCATTATATGATGGACTTTGTCGTTATATGATGGTATTTTATCATTAAATGATGGTATTTTAGGATTATATGATGGTATTTTGTCATTATATGATGGTATTTTGTCATTATATGATGGTATTTTGTCATTTTATGATGGTATTTTATCATTATATGATGGTATTTTGTCATTATATGATGGTATTTTGTCATTATATGATGGTATTTTATCATTATATGATGGTATTTTATCATTATATGATGGTATTTTATCATTATATGATGGTACTTTGTCATTATATGATGGTATTTTATCATTATATGATGGTACTTTGTCATTATATGATGGTATTTTATCATTATATGATGGTACTTTGTCGTTATATGATGGTATTTTATCATTAAATGATGGTATTTTAGGATTATATGATAGTATTTTATCATTATATGATGGTATTTTGTCATTATATTGTCATTATATGATGGTATTTTATCATTATATGATGGTATTTTATCATTATATGATGGTACTTTGTCATTATATGATGGTATTTTATCATTATATGATGGTATTTTGTCATTATATGATGGTATTTTATCATTATACTACTTTTCATTATACTACGTTTCATTATACTACTTTTCTTTATACTACTTTTCATTATTGTTTTTGTCATCTCTCGTGAGTTTGATTTCCGGATGTGAAATCACAGTGTAATTAAGCTGCCATTTATCCATCGTCAATCCTCGTCTGACTGCACTACGCTCCACACAAAAAGTGCGAGGCCGGAGGATTACCGCAGTTAGATGACGATGCGATTTCTTAAATATAAATCGAGATGTAAACAATGAGCGATATGCATTATTATTGAGAAAAAAAAAACAACCTGTGCATCATATAAAGTCAGACACACAAAATCGCCTAGGTGGTGGTGGTTCTTCAAATATACATGCTGCATGCACTTTATGTTCTCATGTAAAGTCAACATAAATGATGGTGAGAACTCGATGGAATTTTCTAAATAGGTC
>NW_026928462.1:0-34644 GCF_032062105.1 Saccostrea cuccullata
TTTTATTCTGTTTGTCTCGCGCACATGGTCGTTCTTGTTTGTAAACAAAGCCAATGGACCGTGTTGTAGATTTTATTGTTCGACTTGAAAATTTAACTTGTTTTCGTAAACAGCTGTAGAATAAGAAGTATGACTCTCTTGAATTCATAATTAACGCTAGTTTATCGAAGTAAATTTTTAAAAATTGACGTTCGGTAATCGATTTCTTCCATAACAAGAAAAGAAACGTAGGGCAAATTTAAGATATGCATTTCCTTTTTTATTGTATGTACCTTTTTGGTTGTTTTTAATTTTTCATTGTGACAGGTGTAACATATATTTAATATCAAACAATACTGCTGTATATTTCATTGGCATTTGTAATAAATGCTCTTTTCAATTCAAATACTTGTTGATATCATTTTTGGCAAAAAACAGAGCAGAGTAGATTCTGACAGAAAAACGGAGGATTGGTATTTGATGTAAAAATAGACGATGTATAACAAGAAAAGAAACGCGATTTGTCATTTAAAAAGCTGCACCTGTACAAAATGATAATGGTAATACTATTAAAGTCAACTCGTTCTGTGTATATAAAAGAATTACTCTTACTTTTAATTGTACATAAGTACCGTATATTAGTGATTTTTCCGCTTCATGTTTTTTTCCGGCCCAGAACCCAAATCAGTATTTTAAGTATACAGGAATCAAATTTTCCCTATTTCAAAGTTCAAGTAAATGTATTATAAACAACTTTTTAAGCCTATGAAGATATTGGATGTAAAATAATTATAAGATTATACAGGTATATTAGTATTTGTCTTAGGGTTCTTTTGACTAGAGTTATTGTTGCTCATTTGACCTGGTTTTTAATACATCTATTTGTTTTCTGCAGGTTTAATCGTCGTGGGAAAAAAAGGCATATCCGTGAAAAGGAGCAGCTCTACTAAGGTCCCCTGTGACAGCTGCTACAAGTTTGCCACTTACACTTCAGAAGCTACCAAATCTCCCCAACAAAAACAAAGGAGAAGTCCATGAATTCATTATACCGCCCAGCACTGCAGGTACGGCTAAACTTAAGAGAAGAGTCATGACCAAATCACCAGTACCTGCTTCGAATCCTTCACAGCAAGAGACATTAGGCTAACCTCTTGATCAGTCTCCAGTTCAGCTTCAGTTTCAACCTATTTTAATCATTCCCCCACCATTCGCTCCAGTTGTGCAGAAACAAACACCAGTACTCCTACAACTTCAAGGTCCACTCTCTCCACCACAGCAATACTCTTCACCTTTTCTACATGCTTCTTTGCCATCAGCGACATCTCCCCAGCCAGATCCCCGGCACCAACTTCGTATTTCTCCCATAGATACCACAAAGGAAGCAACAGAAAGAAGGAGGTGGGGTCAAGCATAGGAAGTACCATAGAAAAGCATCTGTGGTTTTTCGAAAGTGCAACAATGAGAGACATTCCACTGGTCACACAGTATTATGGGAATGTCTATTGCCATATTACAGAAACCAATTTCCATGATTTTTTCTATTCCTTAAAATATTTGTTTATCCATCCTCTGTGGTGTAGGCATTAATCATAACATCATTGATAGATTTCTATACTGGTTGTATTAGACCTTGTCAAATGCCCATCACATTAAACAATTTTAAATTAGTCTTAACAACTTAATCTATACCAAATTAATTTTGAAAATAAAAGGCTGGCCATCTAATGACATATGCTATTTCACCTAACCAGCAGTTCTGTCTAATTCCCAAAGGATACAGATAAGAAGATGCTGGCTAGCCTTCCTAAATTGAACTCATTAATTAATTGACTGGATGCTTGTCTACTCATTACTATAGATGAATGAATCTGAACTCTCTACCGAAAATATTTTTAAAAATATATTAAATACTCAATTATTTTTTAAAGTCATATACGCTATATCAACGCCGAATTTTGTGTGAAACAAAATGATTAATGATTTAAAACTCATGAAGTGTAATGAAAAATAATGCTTTCCACAAAATTTTACTATAGATGTCGTTGTAATAACAAAATAATTAAACAATATCTAGGAATTAAATTCAGTCTTTTCATGAATATTGATGAAGGAAGTGCGTAAACAGTAGGCCTATATATAGAAACACATGTCCACGGGAAATCACAGACAACGAGGTATGTTGCATTTTGACAACATTTATTTATATATAATGTTAATATGCGTAATAACAAAGAAGATGGTTGATACTGAATACATTAAAAGATAAGTACCATTAAGTAAGACGCTTGCCATCCACGTCAAAAGTGAGTAGTATCTCAAACGGCCTACCTTGTTTTCTTTACGCCACGCGTGTTTATCAATCTAAAAGTAGCAACGGCGTAACGTGATGGATTTATTTAAAAATAGCTATTTTTCTTTCCTTGCAGGATAATAAAAAAATATAATTTGATAACTTTATAACGCGTTTAATTTTAATGGTGTAATTTACAGTATTTTCGTAACTTTTATTGATAAACAAAATATATAAATTTCCAATCTTATTTTAACTGGCGCAAGTTATAGCGTGTATACTTTTAACATTTAATGTCAGAAACATTTTAATATGCGATTTCTATGGAAAATAGAAATACTGATTCCAATCCTATGAAATTAGTTTTTTAATTATTAATATTCTATCTCATATCAGTTTATTTTGCAATATCAAATTAGTGTTAATTACTTTTCATCAAATTCATTTTAAAACTTAGGCTAGCCAACAAGAGCTTTTTTTAATCCAACAGGATTACCCATCTGCCTTAATTCCCAAAGGGATATAGACAACACCGATGCTCTCCAGTTAGCTCCTCACACTAAACTCATTAATTTCTCTCTAATTTGACATGCAACTTTCTGTTATCAAAACTCTTGACCAGTGCTTGATAATTACACTCATGGGAGAAATGAGATTTTTCTAGCATACATTATATTTGTTATAGATATGCTGGAAAAAAAATACGTATTGTCTTGATTTAACACTTATTTAATAAGGATAAAACAACTATATTTTTACATTTTTTAGGATTATGAAATTCAAAATTTAAAAAGCTTAGTTTTTTTTTTTAATTTCACTTAAATTAAAGGTCACAGTGACCTTGAAATAGGTCGGGACACACCTTCTATCAAAGATGTATACATTTCCCAAGTTTGATAGTTCTAGGTCTAATACCCGGTAGTTTACTAGTTATGAGCCAGACAGGTTTTTTTTCCATATTTGGCCATAGCATCTTAATTAAAGGTCATAGCGACCTACTTTTTGCGCGCCACACACCCAAGAAGTATCAGTTGACAAAGTTTGATGATCCTAGGCCTGATAGTATTGAAGTTATGAGCCGGACAGGAATGGACAGACGGACGGACATGAAGCCTTTTACCTATTTCAAGCTTTGCCAGCAGACAAAAGATGGATTTTCCCGGAATCAGGTAAAGCCAGATCAATTTGATAAGCTGTTTGTTGGATTTACCGCTCGAATGTTCTGTGAAAGTTTTTTATTATATTTATATGGCACTAGACTGACCGACCATTTGCCACTAGAATCTCTTAGTGAGTCTAGTGGCAAATGCTCAGTAAGGCAAATGGTTGTTCAGTCTAATGGCAAATGGTCAGCGAGTTTAGTAACAAATGGTCGAGGGGTCGAGTGGCAAATGGTCGGTCAGTCTACTGGCAAATGGTTGGTGAGTCTAATAGCAAATGCTCAGTGAGCCTAATGGCAAATGGTCGATCAGTCTAATGGCAAATGCTCAGTGAGTCTAGTGAAAAATGGTTAGTCAGTTTAATGGCAAATCCTCAGTGCGTCTAGTGGGAAATGGTAAGGGAGTCGAGTGGCAAATGGTCGGTCAGTCTACTGTCAAATGATCAGTGAGTCTAATGGCAAATGCTCAGTGAGTCTAGTGTCAAATGCAGCCAGTAAACATGATACATTGTAAATAGAACATATTAAACATAAGAATGTTTTTACTTTAGAGGATTTCATCTAAAAATTGTGATGTATGGGTGAGATGCGTCGTCATTGAATTCTTTGTGTTTTTTCAGATCATTTGACAGCAGTAGAATACAAAGTTTCAAAGGCATCCCTTGTGAATTTGGCGAATGCACGTGGACGCCAGATGATGTACTGTATCATGGAACTTTTGTACGGGGATCGTACAGTCATCGCCGTGACAAACATAGGTGAAGGAGGCACTGTAGATACTAATGTAAAGGTGGCACAATTAGAATTCACTATAACACCGGCGAATCTGTCTACAAGTGACAGTAGTCCCGACAATTCACCGCCGAAATATCTGGAATTAACTGAAAAAGGAAATAGGAAAAGACCTGTAAGAGTGTGCGCTTGTCAGATGAAGAGGTCTCACTGCCCACCGGGTGAATAAGAACTTTGTGCCTGACCTGCTCATTGAAAAGTTCACGAGCATGGAGAGATTATCAAGGAAATGTTAAATGTTTCAGTGAAAGAAGGATTTATTCTCATGGAAAAAGATCACCATCAAATCAAGTTTGAACTATTATCTGTGCTCACAAGGCAACCAAGATCTCATGGCCTGCTTATTTGTGCAGGGGTTACGTACTTGTATCTGCTCACGTGTAAGGAATGAAGTCCAAATTTCACGGAAACATTATAGTTTCATGAAAGAGAACTTGTTCAACGCATTTTGTAACATTTGTCTTAATATTTTGACATATTCAGAGTGAGAACAGGAGGTCGCGAGGTCAAAACCTTGTCCGGAGCCTAACTTGACAACCGTTCAACTTAGGAACTTCATACTTGATGGATAGATACCACTTGGGTCAGGGATATTCCCCAATGATTTCAAGGGCCTACAACATACTACGTCCCGTCTTAAGACGTGCGTATAAAAAAGGGATTTATCAAGTGGCTTGGACTCAGCTAAGCTCCAGGATGCAACTCGGTCAGCAACTAATGGGGACATACTTGGGTTAAGGATAACGAAAGTCAAACATTGATCTGAAACTATTCAAAATATGCCTTTAAAACAATTTGAAAACAATTGCTTGCAAAATTCCAAAATATAGGTCACCGTGAACTTCTTTCTCATAATGTTTTAAGGTCCAAAGATGCATCAAGTTACACGATTTTATGATTTTTAACCTTACAATGTCTGAAATAATAGGAGCAAATTTTTTACAAAAGAAAGGCCATGGAATTCAAAAAGTAGGTTACGGTGACCTAGTTGTTGTCGTTTGGGTACCAAAGATACATCAACCGACAAAGTTTGATGAACACTGGCCTTTAATATAATATAATACCGCCATGAAAAGTGGTGTCGAAGGAAAGGTCAAATAATATTGATGTATTTGAATGCACTTCAATATACATATCAGCAAATGAAGTTCGATGCAAATATTTTGAAATCAAGGGCAAAAGAAAGGACATGGTCGTTCTTGTTGTCCATTAATTTCTCTTCATAAGTAAAGTTCGAGTAAAATATCTTGAAAAGGTAAAACTAGAAATATGTCCATAGGACATGAATGCCCCGCCGAGAATATATTAGTAAAGCAACAAGAAAATTTGTATGTGTATAAAATTTGATCAGTTTGGTTCAAATAGGGCTTATAATTACTAGGGAATAAAAATGTAGTTCAGATCCAGCATCCGAAGCAAGTCTGGTAGTGTCCATCCCTAGATCCATCATCCATGCAAGTTTGATTCAGGCAGGGCTTATAGTTACTTGGGAATGAAAATATAGGTCAGATCCAGCATCCGAAGCAAGTCTGGTACATATAGTGTCTATCCCTAGATGCATCACCCATGCAAGTTTGGTTCAGGTAGGGCTTATTGTTACTAGGGAATAGAAATGTAGGTCAGATCCAGCATCCGAAGTCTTGTAGTGTCCATCTGTAGATGCATCATCCATCAAGTTTGGTTCAGGCAGGACTTATAGTTCCTTAGGAATGGACCAGCTCCAAAAACTTTAACCTGGTCACTCATCTACCTGTGTTGGCATATAACGGTACTTTGGGCATGAACACCACCTAGGACTTTCTTCATTAGGCAGTGGGTGATATTCTCCTCGTAGAGTTTCTTGCTCAATGAGATCTAACAGAAGACTTGGTTGCTGCTCTCCTGCCTTTTAAAGCAATTCTTTTCTTCCTTCGTCACTCATTTCTTCCACACGTGGTCCCTTGGGGATCCGCTTTAGAATAGGTCCTCAGTACCCCCTTGCTTGTCTTAAAAGGCGACTAAATGTGGCGGTCCTTCGGATGAGACCGTATAAACCGAGGCCCTGTGTCACAGCAGGTCTGGCACGATATAGATCCATCCCTGCTCAAAGGCCAAAATTTGCAGCCCTTAACCGGCAATTGTGACGTCTCCATATCAGTGAAATATTCTGGAAAGGGACGTTAAACAGTATACAATCAATCAATCAATCTTCCACACGTGCCTGCAAATACACCCATATATATTAGTACACTTTATTCATTTATAAAATTATACAAATAAAAGTACATAATTAAAACTGTTTATAAAATCATCAATTTCTAAAAGAAATTATACACATGGGAGTAAATAACTCAGAAACATGTTATGTAAACAATAAAAATACAGCTTACTCCACTTATCCTGAAATCGCTTATTTTGAAATTAGAATTAACTACTGTTTTTTCTGTCATATTCTCTGCATTGAAATAACAGTTATATTGAAATCGACTAATTGAAATATCGCTTATATTGAACCCACTGATCGGTCGCAAGAGGTGATGATGAGTTGTTTTCATTACGATTATATTGAAGTGCTCCATGGTACTGCCGTTACAGTTAATTGGTGACAAAATTTATTGCTGACTGACCAGTTGATATACAAAGGTGTGAATAATAGTAAGTTTTCACCGTGTGTGTTTTATACTGCATGCTCTTACGAAATAAAATTAATCACTGTTAAATTCTTTGTTTCCACGTACATAACAAGGACATATTTAGGTTAACCGAAATACAGTACCCCTGACAGATCTAATTAAAAGAGAACCTAACTTAAATTAAAAGTAAATACGTACAGTTAATTGCTATTGATAATCGTAAATTCGAACCAGCTATCGGATTAATCCGAGTATACATTAGATAAATTACAAGCAGCGTTCAGATCAGTATATGTGTGCCACATTTCATTTATTTTGGTGCTTTTCCAAAAAAAAATATCCAAAGGTATGAGAAAAAATTCATCGACTCAGACCGAATGTAATTTTATTAGCCAAGATTTTAGCAGAATCGGAAATCAATTGTAAGTAAGTAAGTAAGTTAACATATGTAGTACTTGCTGGGAAAGAAATGATCTAATTCAGTTTGAAGAAAATGGATGTGATGGATTCTAGTGATGCATTGTGTGTAAATTTTCATTATCCTCTTTTTCAGATTCTTTTGCATCATTATGTACATGTCCGTTGTCAAGTTCCAGTCACTGGACAGGTATTGGTCAACGTCATCAACGTCACCCTGTTAAAGACATTATGTCCCGTAACAGATATCAGGCCATTTTGTCCTTCCTTCTAGTAATCCAACCAGCAGATATTGACAAAGGTATTCTTACATTTGATGTGGGTGTGCATGTATTATTAAACAAGCTAATTCAGAGAATTCGTGTCCCCCGCTTAAGGAAAAAGTCGGCTCCCCCTGACTGAATTTGTAGAATTATTAAATGTATACATGTATACTGAAGCAAATAAAATACATGTATGTCAATATGCATATAAGGATTTGATTGCTTATTCTTTATTATGTGTATAGATTTTTTTTATATGGAATGTTTATCACACTGTAATGATGATTTTATAACCTCATAAATTTTTCATTTCACATGCTGAATACTATCATTTAGTAAAAAAAAAAGTATTTAAAAAGAAAAAAAAAAAAAAAAAAGATCGACCGAGACTCGATCCCGGGACCTCTCACATTTGAAGCGAGTGACATAACCACTAGACCACGGAATCGCTTTATGTGAAGTGAAGTATATGCAGAATTGAAGTCACATACATGTATATATTCATGTTTTCATGTTCGGTATTCTCAAAATTTTACACAATCCACGGTGTTTGATTTATTTAGCCTTTATTAAACAGTTCTAATAGATGTAATAAGAACATAATGTCCGCCGAGAACCTGTTTTATACGCAATAACTCTCCTCATGCCCCTGCGCTAAAAATAGCGACATGTAATACTATAAATACTAATAAAACAAACAGGTCGGGGCACTTTGAGAGGGGCGAGAGACGTCCTAGGAGTTTTGGTATAAAATTACATTGCATAAGCTCAAAATCTTCTTGAAATATCGCCCGGAAATGATAGTTTTACATACAGACAGAATGTATAAATTTACGACCTTGAACTTTGACCTTTTGACCTCAAAATCAATAGGGGTCTTCATTAGGCCACAGGGAGTTGTTATATAAAATTTCATTGCAATAGCTCAAATGGTTCTCGAGATATCGTGTGGAAACGAAAGTGTTTTAACAGACACACGTTAAATTGAAAGGTGTGTTGGAGGGGGGGGGGGGGGGGGGGGGGGAAACCAACAAAAAAGGTATACCCCAATTTTCAATGCACAGAAATTTTCTATATTAGCAAAAAAGTGGGAGGCTTAGCCCCATACCCCCCGGATCCGACGCCTATGCCACAAGTTCAATAAACTCTCGATGTACATTGTTATTTTTCTTATGAACAAAATGAATATTGCGTGGAACTGAGAAATATACCAATTACGTAGGTAAACTAGAGCCGAGCTCGTGCAAAGCAACGAGTAGGTCTTCCGTCAGAGCTGTGGACAGGGAGAAGTGACCTTGAGTCAAGATCATGCCACGTTCTAATGTTAAAGCAATCTTTTAAGGGTTAATATCTTATGTTCTAGTAGTTACAAAGTGGATAGTATAGTTATTTTTGCGACCTTGACTTTGTCAAAATGACCTTGCGTCACACCAAGTCACACGCTGGTGATACTAAGGACTTGTGTATCAGTTTGTTATCAAATTCCTTTATCCCTACCTGTCATTATTATGTCTAGATTGATTTGTAAAGAACTATAAAAAATTCTTTTTTCTAATTCTCTCAACAGTAACAACATATTTTTTTTGTATTTAAGATAGAAATCAGATGATAGATGATAAATATCATGCATATATATAAAGACATATAAAATGATAATCATAATTACGACGTCATAACGGCGAAGTTGTATTGTTTTTATTATCACTCTGAATAGCTGTAACGGCGAAAGCGCTCAGTGTTAAAAATTAAATGTGAAATGTTAGTTTCTCTTGGATTTAATTTTGATTTATAACTTAAAAGTATACACGCTATAACTTGCGCCAGTTAAAATACGATTGGAAATTGATACAATTTGTTTATCAATAAAAGTTACGAAAATACTGTAAATTACACCATTAAAATTAAACGCGTTACAAAGTTATCAAATTATAATTATTTATTATCCTGCAAGGAAAGAAAAACAGCTATTTTTAAATAAATCCATCACGTGACGCCGTCGCTACTTTTAGATTGATAAACACACGTGGCGTAAAGAAAACAATGTAGACCGTTTAAGATACTACTCACTTTTCACGTGGATACTTTATCTTTTAATGTATTACAGTATCTACCATCTTCTCTGTTATAGCGCATATTAACCTTACATTAATAATTGTTGTCAAAATGCAACATACCTCGTAAATTGTCTGTGATTTCCCGTGGACATGTGTTTCTATATATAGGCTTACTGTTTACGCACTTCCTTTATCAATATTCATGAAAAGACTGAATTCTAAATTCCTAGATATTGTTTAATTGTTTTGTTAGTACAACGACATCTATAGTACAATTTTGTGGGAAGTATTATTTTTTATTACACTTCATGTGTTTTAAATCATTAATCATTTTGTTTCACACAAAATTCGGCGTTCATATAGCGTATATGACTTTAACCTATACCATGGACTTCTACAACATTTTCTCTATGTAAAGACATATACAACTGAACTTTTTCGAAATGTACCTTTAAAATATGAATGATATTTAAAAAAGGAAAAATAAAAACATAACGTGGTCCTTGAATATTAAACAAAAAAATTAAAACTTAATGTAATCTAAAGTAATCATGATTACATAAAGGAAAAGTAATCAGATTTTATTGATTACTTTAAAAAAAGTCTGTAATCAGCTTGTTATTGATTACTTTTAAAATCCAAAGTAAATGTAATTTAATCAATTACTTTTGAGAGTAATTAACCCCATCCCTGCTAGGAATTTGGGAAGATGAATAGTAACTACCATATACACGCATATAAGTCGGTCCACCTATAAGTCAGTTGTATTTAAAATGCTTAAAAATCAGAGGGTCTGAATAAATATAATACCATTCATTTTATACCTCGCCTATAAGTCGGACATAAGAGAAGTAACTCCCAAAAATCCGACTTATAGGTGATTATATACGGTATAAAGTTTGCTATTGCAAGCAATAACTTGCGTCATCCCGAACAGAAATGCAGTTTCATTTTTTTTTATCACTAAAACAATACCCTTTATATCTAAGCTTGCAAAACTATCAGCTCGTATCAGTCCTTTCATTACTTTGATCATAAAATCAATGTTAAAGAGTTTTCATTTTTCACCTTTTTCGATGGAAACTATTTACTATTTCCAATGACTGTTTTGAACATTAATGGAATGTACCTTAAATTTTATATGAATGAAAACAAAACCATTACGAATACTGTATTTGGGAAGGTTCTTTATTTTTCTACATAAAGTCACAGTATTAAACAGGAAAAATGGTATGTAGAAACATTCAGATAATGTTACACACTCATTATTTAATAATTCCAGGTTCTATAATTTTGTACAAAGCCTAATTTGAACCATTTCACAGTTTTTGTTTTAGTTGCTCTATTAATTTCAGTTAGTGTTCTAAATGAATGTAATGGAAAAAAGATTGTTTAAAGGGTATGAGTGGTAAACAACTTATTACACATTGTAAATGACAAAGTTAGTACATCTAAACAATTGTATATACACTTTCTTTGTACAATCTTATGACATATTTACAAGAGTGATGGATTATGGATGTGTTTGATATTGTAGTCCTAAGGTTTGTTGAATATGTGTGTAATTGTAAAATTTCTCATTAGTATACAATGCATCTGATGGTTGAATGTATATTGGTGTTTTGCAGTGGGCCTTAGTGATGATAAATGGTATATTATGTTATGGATTTAAGGTATTGGAAATGTGTGTTGTGGATGTGGGTTTTAAAATTCTACATTGGAGATATGTATAAATGAAAATGTGTGAATTTTTTTTATGTGTTCTGAAATTTAATTCTGTTCGTAAGATTGTCTATATATTAAATGAGATATTTTATAATATTTGAATAGTGAATTTTGTCTTTTAGCATGGGTTTGAGGAATTTAACGAATCAGTTGCATTGTTGCAATTTATCTGCAGGATGTTTTTATTATGGATGGAAATATTTAATTGTGCAAGATTTAAGTTTGGTTAATGGCACTGAAATTTTTTGTGTAAACACAAAGATTGTGTTTCAATCAGTTGTATTCTCTAAGCATTGGTAGTGTTATTGTAATGTAGGTTTCAATATTTAAAGTTATTAGTGATGGATATATGGAAATGGTAATTTATGTACATGAAACTTTTGGATCTAACTAAATGATCATGGTGGCTGATCCATAATAGAACATTATCTTGTAATGTATGATTTATACATCCTGTATTGAATACTTTGAAATTAATTCTAGCAGTTTAGAATTGAGAAGGCTTTATTTTGTGAAATTTTCTTAAAAACTGTATACTGGGAAATTTTACACCTTTTGCCTTTCCATCATATGGGTGATTTTAAAACAGGGCGAATTTCAGAGAATATACTTTAATTTTTTAATCAAAACTATGACTGGGTGAATTTAAAACTGGGTAAAATTGTTTGCAAGTGTGAATGGCAAATGTAGAACGGGGTAAAATAACCCTGTATACAGTTATATTACTTGAGCTGTAATTTATAATTTTTCAAATGCAATGAAGTGTATGGGAAAGAGGAAATTTTATACAATTAAAATTTAAACATCACTGATATAAGTATAGTGTATATGCTTTGGTGGAAAGTGGCATGTTATTATTATTTAGAATAGAAAACGATTTCAAAATTAATTTTCAGCAGCTAGATTTTTAAAAGAAATATTTATATAAATTAAAAGCATTGGGTGATAACTTTTTTTAGGACAGGTCAAGTTAGTATGTTGAGACACATTTAGTTCGTAGGAATGTTCATGTGAAGTCTTCAACGTGATGATTTTGTGTACAACGTGATTTTTTAGCTCTACTGGTCAGAGACCAGAAGGGCTTATGCGATAGTAATGCGTCCGTCGTCCGTCCGTCTGTCTGTCTGTCTGTAAACAATTTTTCAAAATGCTACTCCTCCTACAGTTTTGGTCCAATTTCAATATAACTTTGTACACAAGTAGACTACACTAAGATACATAATTCTGTGCATCGGTTTTTGATTTCGATGAACGGTGTTGCCATGGTTACTAAAAATAGAAATTTCTGTGAAATTCTTTCAAAATGCTACTCCTCCTACAGTTTTGGTCGGATTTCATTATAACTTTGCACATAAGTAGACTATACTAAGATACATAATTCTGTGCATCGGTTTTTGATTTCGATGAACGGTGTTCAGACCTGCCTACCCTTTTCGTTTCAAGGGTGTAATTTCAGAAAATTTTTGGTGGAATTTAAGAGGTAAAAGCGTAATCATTCATGTTTTCCTACTTTGTCGTTTTACAGTAATAGTTTATTTCTTTCAGTACATTACTAAACAAACCTGGCATAACCTTTTCTTTTTCGAATCATCTATTGGCAAAAAAGTGTTGTAAAATATCAGTATCTTATATTAAACTCAAATTAACCGCGCACCCTTAATGAAGCATTTGGTCAATGTGTATCAGATCACTTCATTGAAGGCTTGAGTTTGCATGTTAATGTTTATACAAATTGATCATAATAACACTTATTTTTCTTTTTAATTCTCACATTTCTCTTTTTTCTTCAAAGCAATGTTAAAGTGAATTAACTTGAGCAAGTAATATCATTTAACAGTTAAAGTAAGCATGCAGTGCCATCTCGTGTTCTTCGTCGCCCGCGTGGCGCAGTGGTTAGAGCGTCTCCTCTAGAGCCGCGAAGTAAGGAGTCATCCCTAATCTTTGCCATACCGGTTTCCATATAAGTATTAGGTATATAACGTTAGTTATCAAACTGTTCCTCTATTAATTACTTTAATTAGAACTTCTCATATTATTTCAGCTGGTTGTACTTTGACTCTTAAATTTAGACGTTTATAATGGATTTAAACCAAAATAGCAAAAGCGTAATATTAATATCAGTGGCGTAATAGCGTAATTTTGTGGTAAAAAGCGGAAGAATTCCGCCAAAAGCGGAAGGGTAGGCAGGTCTGGGTGTTGCCATGGTTACTAAAAATAGAAATTTCTATGAAATTCTTTCAAACTGCTACTCCTCCTACAGTTTTGGTCTGATTTCATTATAACTTTGCACACAAGTAGACTACACTAAGATACATAATTCTGTGCATCGGTTTTCGATTTCGATGAAGCTTGTCATGGTTACTAAAAATAGAAATTTCTGTGAAATTCTTTCAAAATGCTACTCCTCCTACAGTTTTGGTCAGATTTCAATATAACTTGGCACACAAGTAGACTACACTAAGATACATAATTCTGTGCATCAGTTTTTGATTTCGATGAACGGTGAAGTCATGGTTACTAAAAATAGAAATTTCTGTGAAACTCTTTCAAACTGCTACTCCTTGAACAGTTTTGGTCAGATTTCAATATAACTTGATACACAAGTAGACTACACTAAGATACATAATTCTGTGCATCAGTTTTCGATTTCGATGAAGGTTGTTGTCATGGTTACTAAAAATAGAAATTTCTGTGAAATTCTTTCAAAATGCTACTCCTCCTACAGTTTTGGTCTGATTTCATTATAACTCTGCACACAAGTAGACTACATTAAGATACATAAAATTGTGCATCGGTTTTCGATTTCGATGAACGGTGTTGCCATGGTTACTAAAAATATAAATTTCTGTGAAATTCTTTCAAAACGCTACTCCTCGTACAGTTTTGGTACGATTTCAATATAACTTGGCACACAAGTAGACTAAACTAAGATACATAATTCTGTGCATCAGTTTTTGATTTCGATGAGCAGTGTTGCCATGGTTACTAAAAATAGAAATTTTTGTGAAATTCTTTCAAAATGCTACGTCTCCTAAAGTTTTAGTTTGATTTCAGTATAACTTTCCACTTAAGTAGACTATACTAAGATTCACAATTCTGTATATCGGTTTTTGACTTCGATGAAATTATTGCTCCTGGTTACTAAAAATAGAAATTTCTGTTCAATATTCTCAAAATGCTACTCCAAATACAGTTTTAGTCTGATTTTAATATAATGTAGAATGCAAGTAGACTACACTAGGAACATAAAGAGACTTATAATCAAGGATCATTATTTTATTTATTGCTGTTGTAAAGTTTCAAATTGCAACTGCTTTTAAAGTACTTTTCTCTTCCTTTGCTATAAGTTCAAACCAGTAGAGCTTCAGTCTCTACAGAGACTTCTGGTATGTGTACATAAACTGAGTATTCAGTCTGTATTTATCTGTAATTCTATCAAATCCATTGAATGTAAGGTTATTATGGATCGGATACCTTAATCAACTAAATAACTATTCTACTGAAATATACGACTTTATAAGTTGAGTTGGCTTGTATCGCCAAGTCAAAATCTAAAATGGTCTTCAAATAACATAAGACTTTAGTATATACAGTTTGTCAATGTTCTTGTGATCATCACTTTGTCTTTGGTTAATCACTCTGCCTTTGGTTAATCATTCTTTCTTGGTTTGATTACTCTTTCTTTGGTTCCTCATCTAAGATGAGTGCGTTCACCACATTCTCAAGCGGGACTTCTTTGCTGGAAAAGGATTGATTAATATTGAAATTGTAATTTGTGGTACATATTTATTTTTTTTTTCAGTAGATTCATTACTGAATGGATATATTAAGACTAAATGTAATGAATCCAAGAACATTTATGTTCCCCAAACGAAGTTTGGGAACATATTGTTTTTACTTTTTCTGAATTTTTTCTTTGTTCTCCGGTACTTTTTTGTCCGCGAGTGTTCTCGTAAACTACTCATCCGATCTAGGTGAAACCTTTTTAGGGTCACTAGGTATGTTATGTAGATGTGCGGAACGAAGGCCATTTTGCGCGCACGTGCGTGCAGGTGCGCGCACGTGTAACACGTGAAATGACCAATAGAATAGATTTAGCCGTAACTTTTTAAATATTGGATGAAATGCTTTGAAACTCATAATATAAGGATATAATAGTAGTATAGACATGATGACATGGTCAAAATAGCAAGATCTCACGCGCATGCAGGTGCCCTTCGCTGCGATTGGCTGAAACTTAAAGTCTAAATATCTATTTTGTTTTCTGACAAAATCCTTTGAAATTTTGAACATAGTCTTACATTATGAAGATCTACAGCATGATATATAAGAATAATCATGAACGCACGCACATGCACGTGTGCTGCAATCTGATTGGCTAAAACTTTAAATGCCTGCAACTTTCTTGGTTCTCAATAATACAGGGTGAAATTTCAAATATGAATAGATATAATGATTGCCTACATTATACTACTATCAAAAGTAAATACATGGACGTGCATGCACATGCGACCGCACACAATGTATTAAAAGACAGTATACTTGAGTGTTTGATGTTCATGCAGAATTAAGAACTTCTAAATGTCAAGACATGTAACATACTGAAGCATGCACATCTTTTTACCCTTGACCTTGAAACTTAGGTCAAGGTCACTGGTAACCTGAATAAAATGTTGATATTAACTATTTACCAAAATCACCTTGACCTATGAACTTGAAATCGACCTTAACCTTTGTCCTTGACCCAAGGGTAAAAAGAAACATGAAGTACATGTACATGTATCTAGAAACGCCTTTCAGAGTTTATTTCGGTTGACAGGTTAGAAGTTAAAGAGGTGGTGGTTTTTAATGACCTTGACCTTTCATCCAAATGTCACAATCAATCTTAAGTTCTTGGAATAAGATACAAGATTCAACTCCAACGTGAAATAGGTTAAGAATAAAAATAACCCCCCCCACACACACACACACAAACAAATCAAATTAATGGCAACGTAGAGAATCACTGTTAAACTCAAATAACACCTCGGACCCACATAAAATTTCAGGAAAACTGCAGAAAAGAGCTCGAGGAAAGTGTATTAAAATATTTCATTTGAGTTTCCAAAGTATATAGAAATTATTAATTTATACAGAAAAAATTACAAATCCTGTCGTGTTTAAAATTAAAGTGCAGATGACCAAAGTTGGCATATAAGCCTTTTATAGCCTATTTATTCAGATGTCGTTAATAGCATTCGATTCTACTGATTTGAAATAATATTTTAATACCAAGCATCCTTTGTTTAATTTACCTTTGAAATTTATTTGAATTTTTTTTAGAATTACGCAATCCCCAGAAATAGCGATTTTCGGTATATTAAAAAATCAATATACATGTACGCTCCTTCGTAAAATAATCAGATATTTGCATTCATGAAAAAAATATTAATAAGAAGGTGTTAAACAATATAGGTCACATTAGCTGACACGAACTTCTTTTTAAACATCTCTTGTAAAACCCAGAGAGTAGCCCCCTATGCATTGGAAAAAATGAATAGTTCCGGTCAAAAAACCTTTATATATTTATTTACAAAGTATATAAAATTTACCAGGCACAGGTATCAGAGTTGTCAAAATGGCCTGAGAGGAAATATTAAAAAAATTCTGAACAGAAAGGAAAATCCCTTTTCCATGTATGGAACTACTATTGAATATAAAATAAAATCAGATAAATTTTGAACATGGTCTTACATTTAAATGTTAGACATGATAATAAGAAAAATAATCGACGCACGCACATGCACGTAATGCTGCAATCTGAACCGCTAAAACTTTAAATGCCTGCAAATTTACGGTTATCATAACCATGTTGAAAAATAATGTTGAACAGATATAATGATTCGTAATTACACTACTGGATAAATACTGATTTTGCAAACATATGAAAAGAAATTGGCCGCACACAATGTATTAAAAGAAAAATATACTTGAGTGTTTTGATGTTCATGCAGAATTAAGAACTTCTAAATGTCAAGACATTGCATCCAACGCGTAATATTTATTTATTTTAAAAAAATCATATGCCTATATAGTGATATAATATTTACCAAAATCACCTTGACCATGTAAAATTTTATTTTTTTCCTAAACTAAGCACCATGAAATAACATGTACATGTACTAGAATTGTATAGATTTAGTCGGTTAACTGTGCCTGAAGTTAAAGAGGTGGTGGTTTCTGTATGCACCTTTCTCCAAAGAAAATATATGAATAAGACCAAACAGACAAGTCAAATGTTAAGAATAAGAATACCCCCCCCCCCCACACACACACACACACACACAAACATTTCAAATTGTGGCAACGTAGAGAATCACTATAAAATCAATATTAATTGTATGATTTTTTCAGGAAAATTTAAACTCAGAAAGTGTATTAAAATATTTTTTATATTTCCAGTTATATATATAATTATTATATTTTTAAAAAATTGCAAAATATGTCGTGTGCTAAATTAAAGTGCAGATCTAATTGTTATTAGCCTTTTCATAGCCTATTTATTCATTTTATATGGTCAGCTCGATTCTACTGATTTGAAATAATATTTTAATTTTCAAGCATTTTTTTATGTGTGAAAATTTGAAATTTATGTTTTGAATTTTTTTCTAAATTTGATATTGGTTGCGATTCGGTACATTAAAAAATAAGTAAGGTCACACATGTTTCGTAAAATTATAAAACATGCATTCAGAAAAAAATATTAATAAGAAGGTGTTAAACAATATAGGTCACATTAGTAAAACGAACTTTATATTTGACCTTTCTCTTGAATGTTAATCTGTGTTCAGTGCCCCCTATGCATTGGAAATAAATGAATAGCTCCGGTCAAAAAACCTTTATATATTTATTTACAAAGTATATAAAATTACCAGGCACAGGTATCAGAGTTGTCAAAATGGCCAGGAAATATTAAAAAAATTCTGAACAGAAAGGTAAATCCCTTTTATTTGACCTTGACATTTGATCTTAAAATTTTCAGTTTTTAAATGAGTAGAAAATTAGAATTTATCTGTTTTACAATTTTTTTGCTTTTAACTTATTTTCCTAAACAATGTTTAACAACTGAATATTCCAACCATGAAAAGACATTAAAAGTTATCTGAATTAAAATCAAAATTGTAATCTGAACAATGCTAAGATCACAGATACATGTACATGAACTTTGTTTAACATAAAGTTTATCACTTTTTATTACACTTTTATAATGTTTCACATGTAAGAATTTGGCTTTCTTAACTCATCCGATCAAATTGAAACCTTTTTAGGGTCAGAGTTATGTTATGTAGATGGTCATAAACCGACAGTTCTTCAAATGTCAACAGGCGCGCGCACGTGTAACACGTGAAATGACCTTAGAATAGATTTAGCCGTAACTTTTTAAATATTGGATGAACTGCTTTGAAACATCTTATAAGGATTTATACTAGTACAGCATATGACATGGTCAAAATAGCAATTCTGTACAGCTGTAAATGTCGCTGCGACTGGCTGAAACTTAAAGTCTAAATATCTATTTTGTTTTCTGACAAAATCCTTTGAAATTTTGAACATAGTCTTACATTATGAAGATCTACAGCATGATATATAAGAATAATCATGAACGCACGCACATGCACGTGTGCTGCAATCTGATTGGCTAAAACTTTAAATGCCTACAACTTTCTTGGTCTCTCAATAATACAGGGTGAAATTTCAAATATGAAAGATATAATGATTGCCTACATTATACTACTATATAAAAGTAAATAAAACGTGCATGCACATGCGACCGCACACAATGTATTAAAAGACAGTATACTTGAGTGTTTGATGTTCATGCAGAAGTATGAATACATTTGTTTTAGTGACTTTTCATACTGATTTCTGCTTCTTTTTATCTATTTAATGTTTTTTCTTGGGTTTTTTTTTTTGGTCTTAAAATTTGAATATTAATCTATTTACCAAAACACCTTGACCTATGAAAAATTCAACATTTCCTTCAGTCCTTTACTCTCAAAGGGTAAAAAGAAACATGAAGTACATGTACATGTATCTAGAAACGCCTTTCAGAGTTTATTTCGGTTGACAGGTTAGAATAATGATGTTTATGTTTTAAATGACCATGTGACCTTTCATCCAAATGTCACAATCATACTTAACTTTTTAGGTTGAAATCCTTGTACTGCGACGTGAAATAGGTTAAGAATAAAAATCCCCCCCCCACACACACACACACAAAACAAATCAAATTATGGCATAAATCACAGTACATCAAACATACATGCACAATAAAATTTAGGAAAGCTCAGAAAATTTAAGCAGAAGCATTAGAAATGTTCATGATGTTTCTACAGTATATTTATTATTAATTACACAGAAAAAAAAAAAACTATTTTCTGAAATTAAAGTGGAAATGATAAGAGTAACAACCTTTTATAGCCTATTTATTCAGATGATTGTTTTAGTCTTAGAGCTCATTGATATTGAAATAATATTTGAATCATAAGACAGTGTATTTGTAAATATTAACACCCCCTCCCCCGCACTTCGGTCTACATTTCCGTTTTCTCGCAATCCCCAGAAATAGCGATTTTGTTTATATTAAAAAAAGAATAAAATGTTTATATTTTAGGACATGAGAACACTGTTTAAAGAAAAAAATATTAATAAAAATGCACACATACTGTGTGCAGTGTGAAGTATACTTACATGATATAGCACATCATCTATTCAAGTCCGCTGAGACGGTTCCTGTGGAATTATCCAAACAAACAGAGCATATTTAACAAAAAACATGTTAATACACTATTTACACAAGTATATAAAATCGGTTACAGGTATCAGTTGTCAACAATGGCCTGAAGAAATACTGTCTTTCGATGCTTGGGCCCTTCCCTTTTACATTCCCAAATCTTCCGGTGATCGTTCATTTTGGTTAGATCGTACGCCGTGTTACTCGAAGTTTATAATGTAAATATGTGTTTAGAGAAAAGAATGTTTTATTTTCTTTTGAAAAAATTATAAATATTTCTTTTGAAACGATATATTAAAAATATGACATTTTTGTAATTTATTCTGAAATATAAATTTACCTTTGCTCGAATCTGATTGGCTGTAGGATACAGGATAGGTTAATTCGATTAAGTTTTATATGTTTCTATCTTGCAATCCTGTATCCTGTATCCTATGCGCGCTATCCTAGTCAACTTGTACAATATATCAGTTGTACTTGATATCATTGTAACTTTTATATTCTCAAATGAAATCCTGGGATACTTAGCATACTGTATCAATAAAAGGTCTTAGAGGAATAAGGCACGATAAGGGACATGGGGAGCGTTTGGGGAACATCTGTAACGGTCCCCGTTACAATTAGCACTATTTTTTTAACAATTTCAGATATCTATGAAAATAATTCAGTGTTTGTATTGCCTCAATGGTGATTGCGCAGACACAGTATGCTCTAACTCGTAAATTTAATTTGACGGTGAAGAAGAGGCATTTTCTGTTGCTCACCGTCGCAATAGCCAGGCATTTCTCTACGAGAAATGAGCCCGGCTAAAATATGAAAAACTATGGAAACCTGTGTCCGAACGCAAGTGTTAAGTAATGTCTAGGGGTGAATACCGGACTTATTCATATAAAAAAACAATCTCTTCAAAACAAAATCAGTGCTCCGTGCACTGAGAAAGACTGGCTTAGAATGACCTTAACTTAACGCCACTGACCCGTTTTACTGGCCTTCCTATGGCCTGCCTTGTATTACTACGCATAGCTATACGAACACGTTGCTATCATACAACGTTTTCCCGCTATTCTCCGAAACGTGGAAAACTCTAGTATAATATACACTTATAAAAATACTTCCCCCCTTCTCTATATAAACACAACACAACATAGGTGTGAGCCAGACAAGCTTAGAATAAAATGATCAAAAGTAAGCAAAAGCTGTAAACGCTATGAAAAACCTCAACAAAAATGCAAGATATTACGAAATATATATATGATGTAAAACTTTTATTTTATAAACATATTTCATTTCCCAAAGAAAAAAATCACGCCATAATCCTATATTTTTTGAAACAGAAAGTCTACTTTCTAGGCTGTCTTTCACGTATCCATCTTTGGACGAATCTGATGCCCATCTACCATGTTTCTTCCAACATCGCTCGTTTACTTTGGAATTTGCTGCAGCCGTCGCACCTCCTGAACGCAGAGAATGAAGACCAATATTGATGTTTCCCAAAACGGATTTTAGTTTTGACAAAATGCACTCCCTGGCCCTGGTATAACCAAGTTTTTTGTCTTTGTATATTGACTTTAAAAAGTCTTTAGATTTAAACACGGAATTGAACAAAAAGTGACCAGAAGAAATGTCTATACTTCCTAAAGATATATAACGATTTAACATTTTAACTGGACAAGCCGAGGTAACAACAGCAGATATTAAAATTTAGTTTCCTTGTCTATATTGATCGATTTTGCTTTTGTTGATGGAAATTTTCACATATCTGTCCATGAAAGTTAAATCTGAACAACGGAGAAGACAAAGTTCTTCGAAACGTAAAAATCCGGCAAAAGAAAGAAGAATCATACACAGATCGCGCACTTCTAACAAATTTGTGCTGTTGACATAAGTATCACACAATAAAATTAATTCACTGGCTGTGACGAATTCCTTTTTATAACTTAAGGTTTGTTATTACGCTTGGATTGATTGATTGATTGAATATTGTTTAACGTATTTTTCCAGAATATCTCAATGATATGGAGACGTCACCATTGCCGGTGAAGGGCTGGAAATTTAGGCCTATGCTCGGCACTCAGGGCCTTTGAGCAGGGAGGGATCTTTATCATGCCACACTTGCTGTGACACGGGGCCTCGGTTTATACGATCTCATCCGAAGGACGGCTCAATTTAGTTGCCTTTTACGACAAGCAAGGGGGTACTGAGGACCTGTTCTAATCCAGATCCCCACGGAGCTATTACGCTTGGAAGCCTCTAATAAATTATGCTTGGAAGCCTCTATATAAATTTTTAATGAAGGAGTGTTCTGTTGGATTCTTATGGCCTTAAATAGATTGGCCCCACTTGATAGCATATACAGCATTGGAAATGTCGTGGAAAGAACAACCGATTTGCAGCAAGTGAGTGAGATACCGAGAAATGTGAAATGGATTGGTCGGTATATCTGGTTTTCTTTTGTTTGCGGATGCTGAATGATGAAATATATTTCTTGCTGGTGTTGCCACTTCTAGATTTCATGATACATTCACATTTTTGCTGCTAACACTGCATTATCTGGAGATGAAAGGTCCAAACTGTCCTGCCCACTCTTTTGAACGTTTATCTCTGAAAAATAAATAAATGACAAATTGTATATTATTCACATGTATCTAAAATTCGATTCGTAATGCAACCATGTCAAATACTTTGTGACCTCCAAATATTCCATTTGCCCCTGTACCTCTTTCAGTTATCAAAGAATTGACCTTCTTCACTCCCTAAATAAAATAATCCCAATCATCCCTTTTGCGTAATGAAGGCCTAAATGGGGAAGATTTCCATTGAGGAATGATAAGACTACCCTTTCCTTTGTCTTGTTTCAGTTTGTTTATTGTCCTACAAACCAACCTAGGAGGCGGAACCAGCCAATTATTGTCATTCCCCCAGAAATGCTTAAAAGCGTCTATCCCACTGTATCTGGGCACCACCACCTTGAATGAAATTTAATACATTTAGTATTATAGTCTGTTGCAAACCTATCGCATGAGTGTAGTGTATGCCCCAACAATTGTCAATAGTTTGAAAAACACTATTTTTTATTCCCCAGTCATCAATATCAAAACATCTACTAAGCACGTCTGCTTGAATGTTTTTGCCTCTTGGCACCCAATTTATATCAAACACTATTTATGAACTCATTTATGAACTCAGAATTTTTTCATTTATTTTAACAGCAATATCATGCAAATGAGACTTTCTTCTACCGACTTCCAAAATTCTGCAAGCACTTTTGCTGTCAGTATACGATGCTGCGTTTTTGACCTGAATACTTTCTCCCATAGTATTCAAACACCTGTTAATTGCTTCTAGTTCTCTCCACGTAGAACTTTTCAAGGATTCCTCTCCTGTCCAGAGACCTAGTACCTTTGTAATCTCTGAATTTTCTACATAAGCCCCAAAAAGTGAATCAGAAGCGTCGCAAAAAACCTTTAAATCTGAAGATTCACTGCAAGTCTTAATTTCTTTACCATTAATTGACACTGTTTTGTCTCTCCAAGTTTCCATCATATCTGGATTGATTTTGTGGTCCACTAAAGGCCATGACGGTGGATTCCAATTGTTTTGATAGGCGGTCCATTAGTCTCTATTCCATGCCCTCAATGGAAGCTATGACTGAGTCATTCTTTCTTAGTTTTATGGTGGACTCTTGTGTGTTTGGCATATTTAAACAGGTCTTCAAAGATTTGGGGATCTTTATCTAGTACCTTCTAGTATTTTTTAGGCCCTTGTTAAATAAAGGTAAGACACGAATCATTTTTTAGTGAGGGAAGCCGCAGTGAACCTTGACTTCAGTGTTGCCTTAAATATTTTAAAATATGCATATATCGGCATATTTCAATTACAAAACACGTATTTGAAGACAAAAAATGTTTTGGGTGTGGAACAAATACCGATGAAATTGTGCATTAAAAATATAAACACGTACTTACCAAACACTTCCCGTGTGAAGCGTACAAAACTTCGAAAGGAATCCTCTTCTCTCCGACGATCGTTACATCCGACTTCAGAAAATTCAACTGTAAAAAGGCGGTGGAACTTTGAGGCTGTTAGGTCAGTTTTTGATTTTTCTGACATAAAGAACTTAAAACAGGTCTGTTGATAGAGCTGAAAAGGAATTGTATATATGAGTGAAAAAGTGAACTGTACATTCAGGAATATTAAAAAAGTTTTTAAACCATTATACACTATTATCTATGAAAACTTACTTGTAAGATTCCCGTTCTTCTGTTTTCTTTTTAATTGTAATGTGTAATATATAGATAATGGGAATCAAATAATGAATAATTGCGCAAATTTCACTGTACATGTACAGCTCAAGAATAAATTTCAAGGCAAGAATGCATGTGCATATAAGTACTTACTGATCTACTTAGTGTACGGCTGACAGAGTTTTTAGCTCTACTGGTCAGAGACCAGAAGAGCTTATGCAATAGTAATGCGTCCGTCGGCCGGCCGTCGGTCTGTCTGTTTGTAAACAATTTTTCAAAATGCTACTCCTCCTTCAGTTTTGGTCTGATTTCAGTATAACTTGGCATACAAGAAGTCTACACTAAGATACATAATTCTGTGTATCGGTTTTTGATTTCGATGAACGGTGTTGCCGTGGTTACTAAAAATTGAAATTTCTGTGAAATTCTTTCAAAATGCTACTCCTCCTACAGTTTTGGTCTGATTTCAATATAACTTGACACACAAGTAGACTTCACTAAGATACATAATTCTGTATATCGGTTTTTGATATCAATGAGCGGTGTTGCTAATTGTTACTAAAAATAGAAATTTCTGTGAAATTCTTTCAAAATGCTATTCCTCCGACAGTTTTGGTCTGATTTCAGTATAACTTGACACACAAGTAGACTATACTAAGATACATAATTAAGTTGAATGGTTTTTGATTTTGATGAGCGGTGTTGCTGTTGTTACTAAAAATAGAAATTTCTGTGAAATTCTTTCAAAATGCAACTCCTCCTACAGTTTTGGTCTGAATTCAATATAACTGGCACACAAGTAGACTACACTAAGATACACAATTTTGTTTATCAGTTTCTGACTTCGATGAACATTTTTGCTTTGGTTACTGAAAATAGAAATTTCTGTTAAATACTCTCAAAATGCTACTCCAAATACAGTTTAAGTCTGATTATAATATAATGTGGCATGCAAGTAGACTACACTAAGAACATAAAGAAACTTAATCAAGGATGATTATTTTTTTATTGCTGTTGTAATGTTTCAATTCCAAACTGCTTAAGAACTTTTCTCTACCTTTGCTAAAAGTACAAACCAGTAGAGCTTCAGTCTCGACAGAGACTTCTGGTTTGGAGTAGAAGTGAATATGGTCGAGGGTACACACGGTGAAGATGATATCTTCTTGTAGTTGGCGTTTTTTCTGGGAAATTCTAAGCCTACGTCCCGTGGAGGTGCAAGGCACATCATAGTCATGGTCACTACTCTGTTCATTCCCATTTGGGCGATAACTTGCTTCCGAGTCCAAGTATGAGAAATTTTCCTCAGAGGACTTTGTAGATATTGTTGAAATTTAATCACTGTTCTTAAGGTGCAGCAGGATTGCATGTATCGTTGTGTTGAAATGCATCCGAGTTAACAATTCTTACACACGTGACAATCAGTCATTTTATTTGTGGTTTAAATTTCTTGTCTTTAGTTACCATTTAAAACATAGGTGAGAGGATGACTGAAATTAACATAAGCACCCTAAGCATTTTGACGGTAGTCATGTGTAACTTAAAGTTCATTCAAATGACTGTAGCGTCGAACTGTTATAACTGTTTATGTTTTGATCGTCAAATAAAGCCTCTGAAGTAGTATTAGTGGCTATACATCGGGGGTAAACAATGGATCTTGTGTTAGAACGAACAATGGATCTATTGTTAGAATGACCTTGACCGATTTTCAGTGCATAAGTAGTAAACAATGACATTGACTGACATAATACAATTAGACTTTGTATCATGGTGGCGGCACTTTTCCTTTGAAATTCCCTGTACAATAACTGGAGATACACCAGCAGGGGGTGGAGCTCATTATACAGCAAAACTGTGCTGTGTAAATAATTTATTGTACTACTTTCACGTCCCAGTGAAAAACAAACATTGCATCATACGTTATTCTAGTAACATTTTTTAAAATGTACAAAACAGTTTTTTTTTTAAATTATTAAAGGTATGGAAAAGAAAAAAAAATATTAATTTGAAAGTTCCTTTCAAATAAAAAATATTCAAATTACACCCATCTTGGACAATTGTATACTTGTACAAAAGTTTCTAATAAAATGAAAAGATGCAATTATTGAAATAAGGAAATGCCCACCACTGCTTAAGTTGGTAATATCACTCCAAGCGCTCTGCATGATTTTCAGGGCCACATTCACGCTCGATAGAAATACTCTCGTTTCTTCATAACCTCTTAGCGTTGTCCCGGGGGAGGGGTCCAAACACAAACATAAAGATCCAAAACTACGAACTCTACAAGCGATATCTGCATTTCACCTTTTGAATGTCCGGGCCCCATCTCCAATCTGTGTCCTGTCCAGTCCATAATTTTTCGCTTATCAATTCCACTCTGGTATAATACAATCACTCAAGTTCTTTTCCTATAATGATTGGTGAAATTCCCCTAATAGTTAGTGGTTAGTGGTTAGTCCCGCACGATCACATATTATGTTCATCATAGATTTCAGTCTCAACTTTGTTAACGCCGAAAGTCTGAATGCCGTACCGTGGTGGTGATCCAGCTAGCGACCGTCTGCAGAATATACCGGTACCTTAATTTCCAAAGGCCACTACATAAAGTTTGAAGAAAATCCACCATTTACGCTTTCCTACAACATCAAAATTCAAAACAAAATATCTAATAAAACTTATGAAATGATATTTTTTATGTGATCTCTGTCCAATATTTATACCAGGGAGTTATCAAGTCGAAGTATACATTTTAGTAAATAACGAGATGAAAAGGGAACGTTACATAAACAAAAGTGGGGGGGGCATAAGGAGATGAAAGGGGCGGATCTAATAAGAAAAGACAATATACTTGTAAGCAATAATTTTATAATCAGAATTTAACTTACCAGGCTGGCAATAATGCCTTATTAGTTTGTTGTAAGTCTCCGATTGCGCCAATCCTCCTTTAAAAGTTGTGGTAGATCTTCAGTGAAGTCGATGTACTTTCCGGCTTCCCCATACGAGCGTCCATATCTTGTGACTGTCAGTCGCGCTATGCACAAATTATGCGGGGCAACGGGAAAGATTTTTCACGTGATTGGAAAATTGAATTTCATTGGAGTTTGGTTGTTTAATAATGAATAATCATTTCAGAAAATCACGTGTTCAAATGTTAACTTTTTAATTGGACCATGATACAAGACAGTTATTGAATATTTCTTTTGGTGTATCCTGAGTTATTTGGGCGAAGGGCGGAGACTCGTGCTTCGCACTCGTCACCGCCCTTGGCCCAAATAACTCAGGATACACCAAAATAAATATTCAATAACTATTACTTCAGAAATACACTGGGGGTAAACAATGATGCTCTGCAACAGTAATAGGAATGGGGAGAACGACTGTCTACGTCACAGACAGATGTCACGCTACAGTCTACTCATGGGGAACAGACACAATGGAAGGGGAAAATGGAATGACGTCAACACAAGGGTTGATATAAAAAAGAAGATATTAACAAGGAGTAAAAGAAGAATTTTACGGGACCCTTCATTCCCAAGAAATAATTTACTATGAAGAAACGCACCGAGGATCATTCTGTTTTTTCACTCCTTAATATGATTTGCCCTTTAATAAGAGAAAGCAATGAAACGCAGTTCTGTTTCACGTATTTGTGAGAGTTTAAAGTACACAGATCATCACCTGGGTAAATCCTGCAAAGTAAAATTTGATAATAACCTTTACGACTAAGTGGTCTGAAACTGATAACAGGTAATGAAATGTTGGTAGATTTACACGTGTAAGTATTTTAAAATACATTTAAGTTATCCTTGGACTAATTCAGGTATCTTATTTTAAAATAAATGAAAGAAAAGATACATACTGTGTTAATTTTTGTCTAAATTACATAATGAAGATTTTGCAATGAAAAGTTTGTCCGTAATAAATCACAATTTAGTAATTATGCCGGAGACGGGTGTCCTACCTGGGACTGTAGTCATGGCATTCTCGTACATAGCTAGCGGGATCTTCCTGACCGATCGCGCAACTCGGCTGGGGCTGTCAAATAAAAAAAAACATTTATCTTATTATTAATAGGTACATTTTTATACTCACGCATACAAGAGTATAAACAAAAAATAAACATTATCATAACTTTACAAATTAAAATTGGATTTTTGTGAAATCTGTTATCATAAATGTGAAACTGATGTGTAATTATTTCCCTAAAAATACTTTCATAAATGATAATCACTACATACCATTTATTTGTCTCGAGGCCTCAGCTCGTACCGGCGCGCCCCCTCCTCTTCAACATCTTTTATTCCAATTCCTGCTTCATACTACAGTGGAAATGGTAGATGCGACATTGATCAACAAAAAAAAAAGTAGGTGTTGCACATAAGGCGGTAGTGGGGATGCTTGATTCCCAAAAGTCTGTTCAATAAAGCATTTGTATGATGAAAAGGCTGATTTGTAAGCCAATAGAGTGGACGGCGATAGAGTATTTCGAACCAATAGGTCAGCTGTACCGGTCAGATCTTCACTAAACTTGAGGGGACTGGTGTTGGTCCGCTGTCCATATGAGGGAAGCGTGCCAGAAATTCCTTGTTTGGCCTGGAAATGGATATTGTGTTTAAGTGAAAGAACCATAAGACACCGCGTCAGTTGCATAAGATGGGGGTCTTTTGAGGTATTTTTGTTTATAACGTGTACAACAGACATGTTGTCTGAATGCAGAACATCAGTACTGTTTTCCAAAGAAAGGGCCCAAATGTCTAATGCGATGACAATAGGTAGGAATTCTCGTACTAAAATATGATAATTTAACCACTCTGCAGTGAACTCATGGTAAACCTCTTTGTACGAAAAGTGCATCCGAATCCTATGTTACTTGCAGAAAAAAGGCCCTGCCGTTAAAACGTTCTAGAAACACACCCCAGGAACGCAAGTCGGCCTGTGCCTGTAAGTTAAGACGACGATGATGGTATGGTTTCTTAAGGCCAATCATTAGGTCGATTAGACGTCTCAAGAAAGTGTGACCGGGTGGTGCAATTGATACTGCTTAACGTCCCTCTCCAGAATATTTCACTGATATGAAGACGTCCCGGGTGGTACGACGTTCCACGCATAATTCAGCATACCAATTAAGGACTGCAATTCTTTCATCGTTGCAGAATGCTTTGTCTGAATTTTTTTTGATTTCTGCCTTTAATTGTGTTAATTTATCTATCTGATTTCCATCTTCAGTGTATCTAACTCTAGACCCATAAATGTGAGGGTATTTGTTGGGTAAACAGTTTTAGCCGATTTGATAGGCAAGCCAATGTCTTTAGCTAGTTGGTAAAAAGCTAGTAGAGCACTGTTACACTTTGAGGAGTTAGGGAGACTTATGAAAAGAAAATCGTCCAAGATGTGTACACAACGCAAAACCGAATATTTTCATTCAAGGATCCATTGAAGGGCTGAGCTGAATGTCTCAAAAAGGTTACATGAATAACTTGGGCCAAAAGGTAAGGTTATGTTGAAATAATACTTGTTGTCTACCATCAAACTTAACAGTTTAAAGTCATCCGGGTGAATAGGGATCTGTTTATAAGCATTTTTAAGGTCTGTTTTGGCTAACAAAGCACCCCTTCCCAATCGCTTGATTATTGGGCGGTGTTTAATGACTGGTATTGAACTGTACTCTTTAGGAATGTTATGGTTAATCGAATCTCCTTCAGGGTAAGATAAATGATTGATCAATCGAAATTCCCAAGCTGCTTTTTTGGGCACCAATCCTAAAAGTGATATCTGAATATTGGGAAATGGAAGGCTCAGATTCGCGATACGGTTTCCGCTGAGTTCACTTATGAGCTTACTATGAAGAATTTCATTACCCTTGAGAGATGAGAGTTTTTTCGATATCCGAAATGCACGTTGACCCTGATCTGGGATTTTAAAACCGAAAGTAAACCCTTGTAATAGAAATAAAGTCAAAGCTGAATCGTAGCCCTCAAGATAACTAGACAGTTTATCAACTCTAATCGGTGTTATAATCGTTTTATCCTTTTTACTTAGACAAGGGTGCTGGTTTGTTGGATGTCCTTGTAGCTTTTAAGCATTTTGTTTTGAGAAACCTTGTTTTGAACGATTGTAGCACTGTTGGCGAGGGTGCTTTCCCGAATAGTACTGACAGACGTGCTGGAGGGGGTAGTTGATTTTGTTGCACGAGCCCATATTGTTGAAGGAATAACAGTAGCTAAGCTGCATGGGTTGGGCACGAAAGGGCTGCTTTTTGTTTTTTTAGTTTAAAGTCTTACCCAGAAACTAATTCCTCCTGATACAAATCTATATTAGTCACATGAGGAGGGTTCCTTTTCACGCTGACGCCGAAATTTTTCATCATAGAGTAAGGCCGCTTGGTCCCCACATGAATCCGTGATTTTTCGCACTTTTTGTGCATATGTCATCGGTTAGCCGATTTCAAGGGGGGTTTCTATGCATAGATCGCGACGAATATGTGGAAAGCCTCCACCCATTTCTGAATTGTTTTCAGCGGGCCTTTGTCATTTGATTTAACGAAGATTAACTGCCCATCTTTGTCTACTGACTTAAACTTTATCGAGGTCTTTCGGCAATAGTGTAGAATTTTAAAAACTTGTGGGCATGAAGTTTTGCCCTTATCTGACGAGACTCAAAAGGGTCACTGTTTTCAGATTAAATCTTCGTTTTAGCTGCGTTAAAAATGCAGTCAGTTTCGACACGGACACACTCAGAACTATAATCTGAGTCACGCGAATCTAGGTCATTACCCCCCGATAAACACAATGAGGTGCTGCGAGTTGTAGCGTCTAACTGCAGATAAAACTAGAACTGTCCAATAGGGACAAATACCCCCCGCTGGGTTTTTCAGAGAATATGCCAATTCAAAAATATCAAAATACTTTATGGATCTAGAGATGTTCACAATTTACCAGGTACTTACAAAAATTTGCAGTTAAATATAATTGCTCATCATGTTTCTTAATGAATGAAACAAAGGTGCAACCAAATGAAACATCAATGCTAATACATTGTAATTCCCCTGTAACATTATTATTTTTTTTTTTTTATTTTTGCATTAAAAAAATATATTGCAATTATGCGTAATGTCACCCTGCAAACTGATTGTTGAAAAAAAAAATCATATCATACAAGATCAAATTAATCTTGATAACTTTATATCAAATTCATTTGAAAATAAAGAGCTGGTCATCCAGTAATGAAGTGCTTTGACAGACAATAAATTACAATTAAGAGAATAAGAGAAGAGGGATCTAAAATTCTTGTGCCTGATTCCCAGGAGATAACTCATGGTTGATAATGAGATGCCTTTATGTTCAACTTCCCACACCAAACTCATTAATTTCAAGTGAATTAAAATAAAAAATAAAACCTGTAGAATGCAAAAAAAAAAAAAATAATGAAAAAAAAAGAGTTGAAAATTCCAGTTGCACACCTTCATATGGTGAATAATAAGTGTACAAATTTTCAGATTAATCCTTGCAATAGTTTCTGAGAAACGGCCCAGACAAAACCACAAAATAAAAACTAGAGATGTTCCCAATTTACTTACAAAAATTTGCAGTGAAATATAATTGCTCATCATGTTTCTTAATGAATGAAAGGGAGGTGCAACCAAATGAAGCATAAATACTAATACATTGTAATTCCATTGTATTTTTTTTTTTTCATTTAATTTTTTTTATTACTGCATTAAAAAAATATATTGCAATTATGTGTTACGGTATGTCACTCTGCAAACTGATTGTTGAAAAAAAACAAACAGTATACAATATCAAATTAATCTTGATATATGAATTTGAAATGCATTTTGAAAATAAAGAGCTGGTCATCCAGTAATGAAGTGCTTTGACAGACAATAAGTTACAATTAAGAGAATAAGAGAAGAGAGATCTTTAATTCTTGTGCCTTATTCCCTGGAGATTTGATAACACACAAACGCTTGATAAGAGATAGCCTAAACAACTTCCAACACCAAACTCATTAATTTATCTTAAACTGGATGCATGTCCAGTCATTATTCCCAAGAGACAAATGAAATTACATCATCTACTGTGCAATGTAAAAAATGTTTTTAACACTTGATGATGTTTCTTTTTTCAGTTTTTATGAGTAGTTTTAAGCTGTAGTTCACATTTTTGTACAGAAATTCTAGATTCTATGTCTCAAACCTTATACATGAGCCCAAAATGAACAAGTCAATTAAAATTGTAAAAAAAAAACCTGTAAAATGCAGAAAAATGAACAAAAAGAGTTGAAAATTCCAGTTGCACACCTTCATATGGTGAATAATAAGTGTACAAATTTTCAGATTAATCCTTGCAATAGTTTCTCAGAAACGGTCCAGACAAAACCACAAAATAAAAATGAAAAAACACCTGTAAAATTCAAAAAAATAATCCAATCAAGACGAAAAATATCAGGTGCACAACTTCATATGGTGAATAATATGTGTAAAAATTTTCAGACAAATCCTTCCAATTGTTTCTGAGTATTGGTCCGGTCAAAATCTCGTATACAGACAGACGGACATGGTGATTCCAATATCACCCCCCTAAACTTCGTTTGCGGGGGGTATAATGACAGATAAATGGTGACCGTTGTTAATAAGTCCTTCGCTTAATCCAATGTTATTCACTTCTTTTAATCCGGAGATGAAGAAAACGGATTCAGCTGGACGGTCGGCTTCTATGAATGACTTCGGTCTTTTAACACCGTCAGCAGAATATAGCAAGAACAAGTTCAATCTTACAACTAGTGCTAATTGTAACGGGGACCGTTACAGATGTTCCCCAAACGCTCCCCAACTCTTTTTTATAGTCATATTCCCTGTAAGCGGAATTTAATAAGACAAACTTTATGCATTTGAGACTTTAACAACGTTTACCCAGAAGTGTACCATGTTCATTCAAATTTTATAATTGCACACTTGCGCATGTGAATGCATGTGCGTAATGACCATATCATATTGTCTACACAACCTATATGTTGAATAATAAAGTGTTTAATCTAAAAGTATAAAAAAAAAAACGCTCATTCAAGTGTATTTTGGATTTAACCCATTTCACGTGCACACACGTGCATACATGAGCATGTTGACCATACCTTCTTGTAGAAGTCCCTTATATATATCTATGTTCCAAATCCCATCTTGTTTGGTTGAAAACCAAGGGAGTTATAGCTATTTAAAGTTTCAGCCAATCAGATTGCAGCGCACGTGCATGCATGTGTTTTCATTATAATTGCTATATATCATGTTGTAAGATATCCTAATGTATGGCTATGTTCAAAATTTCAAAGGATTTCGTTAAAAAACAAGAAAGATATTGAGACTTTAGTTTCAGCCAATCAGAGCAAAGCGCACGTGCATGCACGTGAGATCTTGCTATTTTGACCATGTCATCTTGTCTATACTACTAATACATCCTTACATTATGAGTTTCAAAGCATTTCATCGAAAAATAGAAAAGTTAAGGCAATATACATTATATTGGCCATTTAACCTGTTGCACGTGCGCGCTCTTGCAAGCACGTGCGCGCAAAATGACCTTCGTTCGGCAAATCTACATAACATCCCTACTGACCCTAAAAAGGTTTTACCTAAGTCGGATGTGTAGTTTACAAGATCACTCGTGGACTAGATTTTCCCAGGAAGAAGAAAAATAATAATAACTAGAGCAAAGCTCGTTGCAAAGCAACGAGTAGGTCTTCCGTCCTGTTTTGACCGGAAGTGACGTCAACAAAAAGAAAGCAATGAGCTAAGTTGTCTCCAGTGACTTTATAATTTCAATTTTGAGTCAAAACCTTCAAAATAAGCTTTTTTGGCTACTTCTGGTTTGACCAAAAGTGATGTGAATTGACAAAAAATTAAGTTTAATGCCTTCAGTGATATATGTTACCCAAAACCTTGTCAAGAATGACAAAAATATGCACTTTCTGTTGACTTTCGGTTTGACCCGAAGCGACGTCATTTTGACGAATTCAATAGATTAAGCTTGACATTTTGAACAACTTTGCTTCTTTAACGTATTACAAATTCAAATTTTTTTTTCAGATATTAAGGAAAAAATTTTGGTCCCTCTAAGTCCTTAATTATAGGGGCAAGCCCTTTATAGCTGATATCCTTTGAAAGATCGTGATATTCTTCACAACTTTTGTTCTTAATGTCTTTACAAAATATTAACATGTAAAAAGATATTGCAGAAAAGGTGTGAACATTTTCTAAATCCCCGATGGGATTTTTTACAAGCCATAGCGAGCGCTGACGTGCTGCACTTCCGGAGAAAGAGAGAGGTATGTGTCACATCAGCACATG
>NW_026928463.1:0-34550 GCF_032062105.1 Saccostrea cuccullata
ATATTGAATTTTTTTTCAGATAGGAGCATGCATCTATCTTTTGGGGTTGTTTAGTATGTAACTGAGTTATCTGGGCAAAAAAATTGACCGAAGAATTTCCTGCAAATTTCACCGTTTTCAAGATTCCTCAGACTATTTTCCATTTGCCCGGGGCATTTTTTGCCGAACTTTTTTACTGCAAGAAATGCATAACCAGAAGTCTCTGTCGAGACTGTAGCTCTACTGGTTTATACATAATAAAACAAAGGAAGAGAAAAGTAGCAGTTGGGACTTGAAACTTTAAAACAGCAATGAATAGAACTAGAGCCGAGCTCGTTGCAAAGCAACGAATAGGTCTTCCGTTGGAGTTACGGATAACATGGATAAGAAGACGTAACTTTGAGTCTAGGTCAAAAGCCACATTCTAAAGTTGTACAAGTGAAAATTCAAACCTTGTAAGAGAAGCAACTTGCAATGTTTAGCTTAGAAAAAGACTGTAAAGGAATATATGTGACCTTGAACTTTCCAAGTGACCTTGAACTCTCCAAATGACCTTGATCTAAGCAATGACTAACTCTCGTTATAAAAATATTATCCATGTGTTACCGTCTGGAAAATTTCAAACATTTTATTTAGATATTCTTTCTGACCATGCATCCAACCAAAAACACCTTATCCTTGGTGACTTTGAACTTGAGTCAAGGTCACATCCCACCCTGCATTATATCAGCAATCTTTCACTAGGAGAAAAATGGTAGCGAATTTACAGTTTCACTGTCACTAACTTTGACTCGTCCAAATGACTGGATATGTTCAGCAATGTGTTTTTTTTCTGACCATAATCGAGGAAAAATAATTCACTGGGTTCAACACAATGTCGAGACTATAGCTCTACTTGTTTGTACTTATAACAAAGGAAGTGAAAACTAGCCATTGCCATCAGACCAAGACTTGTAGAAGGAGTAGCTTTTTAAAGGAATTTCACAGAAATTTCTATTTTTAGTAATCATATGACAACACCGTTCACCGAAATCAAAAAACGATGAACTTAATCATGTATCACAGTGTAGTCTACTTGTGTGCCCAGTTATATTGAAATCAAACTAAAACTGTAGGAGGAGTAGCATTTTTAAGGAATTATACAGAAATTTCTATTTTTAGTAACCATGGCAACACCGTTCATCGAAATCAAAATCAGATGCACGATATTTTGTATCTTAGTGAAAGCTACTTATGTGCCAAGTAATAATGAATTCAGACAAAAACTCTTGAAGGAGTAGCATTTTAAAGCATTCAAAAACCGATGTATCATAAAGAAGTGTACTTATGTGTCAGGTTATATTGAAATCAGACCAAAATGGTAGGAAGAGTAGCATTTTGAAAAATTGTTTACAGACAGACGGACAGCTAGACAGATGAACGGACGGCGGACACTTTACTATCGCATAAGCTCTTCCGAGGAAAAAATAAGTTAAACAGTAATTTAAAAGGAGTGAGGTCAAGGTCAAAAGAAAGTTCAATGTCAAAAGAAAAGTCAAGATCAGAAATGGTGAAATGCAGTTGAATAGTTCTCATCAGTATGCATCAACATGTGAAATTTGATATTAGCATGATAAGTTATAAACGTTTACATTGGGGGAAGGGGGATTGTTAAATTATTTCACTAGAGTAAATGAAGATGTTGCGCAAAACATCATGCATTCATTTTAAGTTGTATGATATTCATCAGAGCAATGGAAAAAGAACACATTTTATATAAAACGTATATTTTGTTTGTATCTCAAATAAACAATGAAATCATGACCATGTCTTGCTGTAGATTCGAACCCGGGACGTAAAGTTGAACACCTCTCTCCGCGAGTCTAAAAATGGTTTTAGAGGATGACGTAAATAAGGGAAATCACTTGATTAATGCTTGAAAGCATGGCTACATATAAAGGTGACAGCTGAAAGTATGATAACTACAAGAAATTGGGAATCGTAACAATTATGACTGACGTGCAGAATATGATTAATAGTTTCTTGGGTATGCCAAAGCATCAAAGATTGTTGGAAACGTGGGAAAAATAATTAAAGCTTTAAATGACCCAACAAACTTGACGGCGATATATGAATGGTGCGGATTCAGGAAGTTTTTTTTTCAGGGATGAGGGGTCAACATCAAAAATATTTGTCAATTCATGTTTTCTCAATCCTGAAATTTGTGAGAGGACACTTTCATAAGTCTTACTCTGTGGAGGAAACCCCTGGAGGGGCTATGATAAAATGTTTTATTACTTTAAATGATGTAACTTCTAACTCACTTCACAATGTCACTGATTTGTTGTTTTTTTTTCCAAAGCTCGACCAGGATTCCGTCAGAAAAGAACAGACTTTACATAATTCATGCAGTTTTCATTTTCATTCAATAGAATAGTCCAGAAAAAGGTTGCAAAAATCTACACGTGACATTTTGGCGCGAAATAATAGTGTCACCCCTTACCTAGAACTAGAAGACAAATGGACTAATCCAGTAGTATAGAAACGCAGAAAAAAAGGTCCAACAGACATATATCCGTATAAGAACTCGCTTGAAATTAATAGACATTTCCAGATTTCGCGATCTCGGGACCGTACTCGAGCACTGACTCTGACAGATATTTCAAAATTTTAGGGGTCGTGTCAAAATTTGATGTATTTACAAACAACAAAAGCACTGTTTCCTAGATAAAGCAACGTAGTATGTAGCTAAAAAGTCATAATATGGCGTATTTTTCATAAATTCACACTAACTAAAATTAAAATGATCTCTCTCTTTGTTTTAATACTTTATATAAAGGTAAGACTCTCCTGTAAATAACAGAATTTAAATCAATTGCGTAACATAGAAATCCGAGATTTAAAACAATAACCGATTTATTTCCGACTCGGGATGAAAATATCATATCGAATACAGTTTAAATTCATTACATACATGTAAACAATAAGATTCTGCGTTCCGTTCGGTATGGCTCTTTTTTACTACGAAATGTACTTTTGCGTTATAATTTGGTTCATTTATCCGGACGGTAAATTTTAGTTTGTACTTCCATTCTTGTCAACATTTAAATCAATTGATAATTGTTATTAAAAATCCGAGATTTAAAAATCACCTGTGACCTGTTATATGAATGATTTACGATGGTCAATCCACAGATTAAGCATGCTAATTAGTGGATATGGTCATAATGAAAATAAACAAATATCATATCGACAAGATTTAATGAACAATATGTGAATTTTTTTCAGAATCAAATTAAAATTAACAGTTTAAATTCATTACATACATGTATAGAAAAGGGGTCCATAAAATAATAAATTATTTATTTCTATATGATATAAGATCGAGTTACAATACAAATACAGTATACCTGATCCGGACGCTTCACTTATCCGGACAAATGGGAACGAAGCGTCCTTGGGTATATTTGGGTTCAAAATCGGTGATTTTATTTTGAATTTAGATAGCAAATATTACCTTAATCTTTGATTAATCTTGTGTTTTACTTTTTAGTTTAGATACGCATATATAGCTTTACAACCCTTTTAAAAAACTTTTTATACGGCCCCTTATATATCGAAGTACAGAGTACGAGTCCGAGCTCGTGGCGCTCTTAGCTGGAAATGTCTAATAGATGCGAGCAAAAAGCTAAAGGAAATAAATACATCAATGTATTGTATAAGCAATATGTTTATTTTTCTGCTAACAGAATAGATAACTGTTGTTGCTGAAATACATGTAACAAAATCCGATGATAATCAGCATGCACAAAATTTTGCTGGCTAACTGTGACCTCTTAGCTACGAATCCAGGAAATATTGATCCTTAGTAGTGCCTGACGCAGGCAATAAAAGGCTTTCAGTTTGTAGAAATATTTCAAAAAACTTTGCGCAATAAATATACAGTTATTACTAGCTTACTCTAAAGTACTCTATCGTACTAGCGTACTCCGTTTAGTAGGACCGGTTTTTTCAATGGGTGGCTCTGTACAGCTCTCCGGTCTGTCAAATAATATTTTTTTTCGGAGAGCTACAGATCTGAAGCTATATATGAATATCTTGGATAGTTTGTTTGAAACTGAGCTTTGAACTTAGCTAAAGGCAAAGTGTGACGGAAGGAGATACGGCAGGATGGAAGACGTCCGACATGACACACACTATATCCCTAGCCATATTCCCCACTTCTTGTTGAAATATAGTCCACTAAGGGTAATATGATATATCTGGTAAAAAAATAGGATTGATTGAAATTGGACCATTCTCCCCGAAATAGGATTTTAGGGCTTGGACATTTTTTTTTCTTGGCTTGTCTAGTTTCTTCGGATAAATGATTTTTTTTTACTGGCTGACCTCCTCTTTCAAAAAAAATGATGCTACGTCACTGGAGTTAGTAATTTTTTTTAATCATTCTAGGGCCAGAATTCTATTACAAAAATCTACCAGTCGCTATCTAAATCAATTGAATATGCCTTAGTAAGCATGCATGGGCACATATCAGTGGCAGATATGGGAATCTTGAACAAGGAAGGGGGACGGTATATGGTTGGAGACCAAGGGCGGAAAGCGGAGAAGCTCTCAGGCTTTATAGTTTTATAGAAAAAAGTTTTCAACTTAATTCAGCTAAACTTAATGTGAAACTAATGCAATGTCCTACAAAGTTTAAGACTTTTATAAAAAAAAAAAAACAATTCAAAATAAAAAGAAAAAAATGATTGCTGCACGACTCATAATATTTGATTTATTTAATTATCAGATTAAAGTAAACACCATTGAATTTCGACGTGACTTTAATTCACAGTCGCAGTGTTAAGGCTTTGCATGTTTCAAGATTGTCAATCATTTGTCGCTTAAAGTTTTCATTTAAAGATGTCATTCCGAAATCGCTGAGAATCTCTTCTACGACAGTTTTCTCTCCCGCCATTTTAGTGCTTGCGGAACGCGGAAAATACGTTATGCTCATATAAAGGCCGAGGATACCCGCGTTCGCATAACGTAATAGTGAATCGACATAATGTAGAAGAGTGCGCACAGTATGGCATGAGCTTTTCACATCAGTTAATAAAAACTAAGATTGTCATGAAAAGTAAACATAACGAAATGCAAGTTGACGAAATAAAATTGTAGTATGTTTAAGTGACATAAAGAGTTGACATAATGTAAAGGAAAGTTGGCATAATGCAATAGTAGGGTGGGTTAATGTCATAAAGAGTTGACATAATGTAATGGAAGGTTGGCACAATGCAATAGTAGGGTGGGTTAATGTCATAAAGATGACATAATGTAATGGAAGGTTGGCACAATGCAATAGTAGGGTGGGTTAATGTCATAAAGAGTTGACATAATGTAATGGAAGGTTGACACAATGCAATAGTAGTGTTCTGCTATAGGCAGTGACGGCGTTCCATACAAGTACGTGAATAAAAGTATATTATAAAGTATTTTTTATGTTCAATGGTTATTTGATTAATTTTAAAAAAAGGATACCCCGGTAAATGGAGAAACAAAAGAGTGATGGTAAAAATAAAACGTACATATACAATATTACCTATCACTATCCATCACTAATTATAATTATTTGCCGAAGCCCCTTCTCAACTACAATTGAAATAAAATACATCAACACAGAATAGAGAATTTTTTTTTTTATCATTTTGCACGAACAGGCCAAAGAAAACAAGTTAGAAAACGCTAGGGACGGTGTAATTAATGAAATTGTGGAAAAATTAAATAAGATATACATAGATGCAGCAAAAATTTCTAAAGGTGTCAATACCGGTAAAAGAAAGAAACAAATAAATAAAAATACAAAGAACTCTAACCCTTGGTTTACAAAAACTTGCGAAAAAGCACGAAAAAAAATACCGGAATAGCAAAGTTTATTATTTTAGAAAACGTACAGAAAATGCACATAAAAAATATAAAGAAAATGAAAAGAAATACAAAAAAGTCATAGATAAAGAACAGATCAAATATAGAAACACTTTTAGTAAACATTGAAAAGAAATAAAAAAATAAGAACCCCAAAGAGTATTGGAAAATAATTAATAATTATAAAAAAAAGAAATAAACATGAAGAAAACACACCAATAGATATAGATACACTATATAGATATTTTAAAGATTTAAACAAAGCACCTAATGATGAAGAAATTAATCAAATAGTTGATAATGATATCTCTAGCTTACAGTGCATAGATCTTAACCAAGAACTTAACAAATATATAAATCAGAATGAAATTTAAAAAGTTATAGAAAAGCTAAAAACAGTAAATCGAGTGGAGAAGATGGTATAAGAAATGAATATATCAAAGCAACGCAGAACATGATGTTACCAATTTATGAAAAATGATTTAATTTAACTTTTTCATCAGGTAATATTCCCTCTTGTTGGTTAGAAGGAAATATTATACCAATATATAAAAACAAAGGCGAAAAAAGTAAGCCACAAAATTACAGACCAATTACAATTCTGAGTTGCGTTGGAAAACTTTTCACATCGATTTTTAATGAACGACTTACTATATTTTCGGATGAGTTTAAAGTATTACGTGAAAATAAAACAGGTTTTAGAAAGGGTTATTCAACAATTGATAATCTATTCTTTAATACATGGCTTGGTTAAAACAAAATGCCCTATTTTGTTTACGAAATAAGGAAAACTATTTTGTTTGTTTGTAGATTTTGAGAAAGCTTTTGATAACGTATGGAGGAAAGCATTGTGGTTTAAACTTTTATCTCACAATATTAACGGCAAAATGTATGACATTATTTTGAATATGTACAGTCAGATAAAATCCAGAATTGTCTTATAATCAAGAACAGTCAGATTTTTTTTCAATGTGCAAATGGTGTTAGACAGGGTGAAAATATGTCATCGTTTTTATTTTCTATGTATCTTAATGATTTACATGATTTCCTGAATGCATCCAATATTGAAGGTTTATCAACTATATCAGAAATGTTTGAAAACAAACTAAATATATTTTTTAAATTATTTGCAATCTTATACGCAGATGACACTGTATTGGTTGCAGAATCTTCTGAAGAGCTACGAAAACAACTAGATAGCTTCTGTAATTATTGTAAAAAATGGAATTTAAAGATAAATGTCGACAAATCAATAATATTAATATTCAGTAAAAGTAGACGTGAAGAAAATATACAGATGCAGTATGATGATAAAAAAATAGATGTAGTAACAGAATTTAACTATTTGGGAGTTATATTATGTAAATCTGGCTCATTTATAACGGCAAAAAAGAAAATAGCTGAAAAGGCAACAAAAGCACTATACGAAGTATTAAAAAAGAAAGATTACATAACCTATCAATACAGTGTCAGCTAGATCTATTTGATAAAATTGTGCAACCTATTTTGTTATATGGATGTGAAGTTTGGGGATTTTCAAATAATGCAATGATAGAAAGGGTTCACCTAAAATTTTGTAAACTTCTACTCCATTTAAAAGATTCAACCCCAGATTTTATGATATATGGCGAACTTGGCCGACACCCCATGGAAATCCAAATAAAAACAATAATAATGATATCTTATTGGTCAAAATTAATCACTGGAAAGGAAATTAAAATTGCAAATTTATGTTATAAATTAGGCTTCATTATAAATCAAGAAATAGGAGGGAAAATTGTTTGGCTTGAAAATATTCGAAATATCTTAAATAATTGTGGACTCTCAAATGGCTTGAACAAAACCCAATTAATATTAAATGGTTAAAGCTGACATGAACTCTTAAAAAGGCATCATTTTTCATCTTTGTACGACTTACTACATTCCTGTACCCCTTTGTCCGCCATATTTCTTCGATTCCGCCATATTTACTTGAAAATTTTTGGCCACCTGTACCTGTTATATAAAGCCTGGTGCATTTGTTTCACTTGAGTGATTTTCTAGCCTGGCTGTCGACATGTACACATCTCCGATAGCATAGTTGTCATAAATCCATAAACTAACCAAATACATGTTTTAAAAGTTAACAAAAACTAGAACTGTACTGAGAAGTAAATTATTTTTGAATGCATTTGCTGCAATTTAGAAAAAATAACACGGAAAACAGCAAAAGCCGTTTGGATGTGCACGCATGCAGGTCGAGAATACGCATCGAACGCAATGATAAAGATATTTACCTGAATACTGCTATCATTACAGGGATGTGCACATGTCGAAAGAAATATCCTATTTTACTTTTATTGAAATATGCATCTCAGAATTCATGTAATCCATTGCTAACTAAACAGTAAAAAATTGTCACCACATAGCACTTGGACACACGTGGTCCACGACGATAGTCTATTTGGTCAGGGGAAATTTCAAAGGTGGAAAGCTTACTGGTATTTTGGTTGACTGAAAAAGTGCAATTTTTTTTTCAAAAATAAATATTACTCTTGTCTGTATATGTAAATGTAAACAAAATTTTTAGACATGGCTTAATTACATTAAATTTATTTTATAGCATGCAACATTACGAATCATTCATCCTTTGACGAGATTCTCCCGTTAAAAGGGGGGGGGGGGTAAAAAGAATGCATAACGCTCTCTGAAAAAGATCGGGTTTTCCGCGTTCTAACTTTTGACCCCTCTCTAGCGCCATTTTAAATGCAAAAATCAAAAAACAAAAATCGATGTGCACAACTTCAATGCTTCCACTTTTCAATTTCAAAGGGTTTTGTACTCCAGTTATTACCTTTTCTGAGCCTTTGTCTGGAATACAGAGGTATGAAAAATTCAATCAAAGGGGAATAACTCTTAGATAGAAAGTTATTTCTAAATTAGGTAACAATATTCGAAAAGGGTTTGAGGAAGTCTAAAAGCTCTAAAAATTTGAACAAAATCCGTTCAGGAATGAGGAAGATATGAAGCTTCAAAGTTGGCGTCTAGAAAAAAAAAGAATAATAAGAATAATCTTAATCATCAGAATCAGTTAAAAATGATTCTTGCCGCTCATCAAAATAAAACCTGATGCACAGATTTAAGTAGTATCTTAGTATAGTCTACTTGTGTGCCAAGTTATATTGAAATCGGACCAAAACTGTAGGAGGAGTAGCATTTTGAAAGAATTTCACAGAAATTTCTATTTTTAGTAACCATGGCAACACCGTTCATCGAAATGAAAAACGATGCACAGAATTATGTATCTTAGTGTAGTCTACTTGTGTGCCAAGTTATATTGAAATCGGACCAAAACTGTAGGAGGAGTAGCATTTTGAAAGAATTTCACAGAAATTTCTATTTCTAGTAACAACAGCAACACCGTTCATCGAAATCAAAAACCGATATACAGAATTATGTATTTTACTGTAGTCTACTTGTGTGCCAAGTTATATTGAAATCAGACCAAAACTGTAGGAGGAGTAGCATTTTATGAATTTCACAGAAAGAAGTATATAGGGTAAGGGCCATTTAAGGCCCCCATTCAGAAAATGTTTATCTTTTCTATGGAGAGGGATAAGGCAAGGATGTTACTAAAAATATATAATTTAATTTGATCAGGAGTTCCGTTGCCATGGAAACCGTCGTCAAAAACATACACCCCCAGACCTCTAGATCTGGCATCTAATGCCATCTATTGTCATTTAACCCATCTTTAATTTTGATACCAACTATATTGTCTTACTATAATGATAGTATACATACTTTGGAATATGTCAAAGTGACTATTTTACTAAGAAAATATATTTTAAATTGAATAGGTATCCCGTTACCATGGAAACTATATTCAAACTTATTCCTTTATATCTAAAATTATGGCTCTATTGACAATTAAGAAATCTGTAATTTTGGTAGCATCTATAAAATCTTCCATAAATGTTTTTTTTTTTTTATATTTTAGATACCCTAAGATGATTTTTTACACAGAATTATATTAAATTGATAGGCAATTCCGTTGCCATGGCAACCATTTTGTAAAAAATTATTCCCTTAGATCAGTTTTTGTTGTTATTTACCAAACAAAAGCAATCGTTAATTTTTTTTTATACATTTTTTTCCGATTTTTTTATTGGTTAAACTTCATATTTTTAGGAATAAAGAAAATAAGATGTGTTTGTGAAACTCTATGCGCCGGCGGCAACAATGTTCGAAAAAGCTATTTTTAGCATATAGGCTACAGTCAAGGTCACAAGGTCTTTAATCTTGGTGTCATTTAAAAGCACTTAACTAGTGAAGTATGTACCAAATATAAAGTCTATCTCCTTTGGTTCAAAAGTTAGAGCAAAAGTTCGAAAAAATCTATTTTTAGCACATAGGTCACAGTCAAGGTCACAAGGTCATTGACCTTGGTGTCAGTTGAAAGTGTTTAATTAGCGGAGAATGCATTCCAAATATGAAGTCTCTATCTCGAACGGTTCAAAAGTAATGGCGAAGGTTAAAGTTGACAACAGACAGACAAACAGACAGACTGGACAAAAACAATATACGCCCCAAATAAATTCGGGCGCGTAAATATTTAACATTTTAACAAAAACTTGGTATTGAGGGACGTGGATGTTGACAGGAATCAACTTGTCTCTCTTACAATAAGTATGTCCGTTAATGCAGTCCTTTCCGATAATAACTTTGTAACTAAGAAAAATAGAAGTTTATATTTCTGTACATGTATACATATGATTTATGATTTGATTAAATCTCTAATTCAAAGTCTTGTCAAAAATTTATATACCATAATCATTTATAAAGATCAAATCACTGGCAGATGAAAATATGAAAAATGCTAGTATTAATTGGATTTTATCAATTAAAATTTTAAGGAGGAATTTAAAAAAAATCAAGATGTGTTTGTGAAACACTGATGCCCCCGTATGGCAACTTAGTGAAGGGTAAGCTTTCTCAAATGCAGATCAAATATGTTGGTACCAAAGTAGGGCCTTTTCACAAGAAATGCGAAATATAAAATGCTACACCTGTTCCAGGGTTATGACCAAGGTTAACATTTTATAATATAGGACAAACTCCGTTTCAAGGTCAAAGGGTCAAGGTTGTTGGGTTCTAAAGAAAGGCTTTGTCTCAAAGATTACGTATCGGAAGTATGAAAGCGCTTGCCCTTACCGTTCAAAAGTTATGACCAAGGTTAAAGTTTGAAAAAAAAGTAGGTCAAACTCTAAGGTCAAGGTCAAAAGATCAATATTCTTGATATCCAATGAAAGGTCTTGTCACAAGGATTACACATGTGAAATATGAAAGCTCTAGCCCCTACTGTTCAAAAGTTATGGGCAAGGTTAAAGTTTGTAAAAAGTAAATCAAACTCAAAGGTCAAGGTCAAAGGGTCAAGATTCTTGATATCAAATGAAAGGTCTTGCCACAAGGAATAAATTTGTGAAGTATGAATGCCCTAGCCCGAACCCTTCAAAAGTTATGGTTAATGTTGTATTTTTAAAGTAGGTCAAACTCCAAGGTCAAGGTCAAAGGGTCAAGGTTCTTGGTGTCCTATGAAAAATCTTTTCATCAGAATTTTATATGTGAAGTATGAAAGCCGTAGTACTTATTGTTCAAAAGTTATAGCCAAAGTTAAAGTTTTTTCATAGATACAGACATTTGAAAGGTCAAGGTCAAAAGGTCAAGGATGTTGGTATCCAATGAAAGGTCTTTTAACAAAGAATACATATGTGAAATATAAATGTCCTGGTAACTATTGTTTAAAAGATATGGCCAAAGTAAAAGTTCAAAATTTTTGTGTTTAAGTGGGTCAGTTTCCAAGGTCAAGGTCAAAAGAATTTGGTTGTACCCAAAGAAAGGTCTTGTCACAAGGAATAAACATGTGAAATATAAAAGTCACAGCTCCACTAAATCAAAAGTTATGAACAAGTTTAACGTTTTTGCGGACAAACAGACAAACAGAGAGACAGACAGACAGACAGACAGACAGGACAAAAACTATATGCCCCCGAAACTTCGTTTACGGGGGCATAAAAAAATACATCTGTATCATTCAGCATAATTTTGCAATATAAATATTAGAATTTTGCATAGCATGATCATATTTGAAGCGCAGAAATAAGTAGTGAAACGACATATTGATTTGTATTTTTTAAAATATATTTTATGAATTTTTAATTTATGATTCTATAGCCAAAGTGTCGCCCGCGTGGCGCAGTAGTTAAAGCATTTTTCTAAAGAGTCACGAAGTAAGGAGTCAATCCTTACGTCGCGGAATCGAATCCCACCAAGGAACGTGGAGGCCGGTCCTTCGTTTGAGTTTGTATAAACCGAGGTCCAGTGTGTAGTAGGAGATGGTACGAAAAAGATCTCTCGCTGGTCAATTGCCCTAAGTGCCGAGTATAGGTTAGAATCAGTTGCCCATCATATGGAACGCCAACACTGCCTTATAGCATACAACTATGCATTTATTATGTCAATTTATCATTACGTGATGTGAACATATCTTTACGTTATGTCAATTCTTTATGAGATTATGTAAAAATATTTTTACATCATGTCAATGCTGCATTACATGAAGTAAATACATCCTTGCATTATGTCAGCACTTCATAACTTGAAGTCGAAAATTCATTATGTGAAGCGATAATGTGTTTACATTGTGTTAAAACTTTATTACGTGAAATGAATGTTTCTTTAGATCATTTCATTTCTTTAATATGAGAGGTCAAAATTGCATTACGTCAAGTGAATTGTGTTTTATAATTAAACTTATCATTACATGAAGTCAAAAATCCATTCCTTTTCGAGAGTGTATATTTTTATTATATCAAAGCATTATTACATGATATGGGTTTATCTTTATTTTACGGCGAGAGCATCATGATGTGAGGTGAACACATCTTACCTTTATGTCAGTGCTTTATTACGTGGTGTAAAAAGTGTATGACATTATGTGAACATATCTTTATATTATATCAACACTTTATCACATTATGTCAAAACTCAATTCCGTGATGTGGATATATAATTACGTTATGTCAACTCTTTCTTATGTGATCTTAAAATATCTTTATATTGTGTTAACTCTTTATCATGTTGATTCCAAAAGTGCATTACCTGATGTAAAAATACATTTTACATTATCTCAAAGCTGTATATCTGGTATAAAATGAATGTTGACGACCGTGTTTTTATGACTGGTAAGAGGGGGGGGGGGGGGTCCTGATTGATACGGAAGAATTAGAGGCACAAAATATTAACCCCCCTCTTTTCCCAAACATAACTTTACAATAGAAAATGTAATGTTCATTGAAAGTACAGCCCCCACCCCCACTTTTTGTTGAAGTATAGTCCACTGAGGGTAATGTAGTATATCTGACAAAAAAATTAGGACTGATCGAAGTTGGACCCCCCTCACCGAAATAGGATTTTCGGGCTTGGAGTAGACAATTTTTTTTTTGGCTTCTCAAGTTTTTTTTTCGGGCGAATACTTTTTTCTGGCTAACCCCCCCCCCCCCCCTCCTTTCGAAAAAGATGATACGTCACGCACTGGAATTAGTAATTTTTTCAACTATTCCAGGGCCAGAATTCTATTACAAAAAATCTACCAATCCCTCATCTAAATCAATTGAATATGCCTTAGTAAGCATGCGTGAACACATATCAGTAGCGGATATGAGAATCTTGAACAAAAAAAATTGTCCAAGCCTGAAGGGGGACGGTTTATGGTTGGAGACCAAGGGGGAAAGCAGAGAAGCTCTCAGGCTTTATAGTTTCATAAAAAAGTTTTCAACTTAATTCAGCTAAACTTAATGTGAAACTAATGCAATGTCCTACAAAGTAAAACCAATAAATTTATTAATTTTTTGTACATGTAGATTTTGGTCATTAAAGATGGTAGGGCGGGATTTCCCCCTCCCCCCAACCCACCAGTGCACGTGTGTTATACGATGTGTTTACACTTCAAGACTGATTAAAAAAAATTATGACAATGTTCTTAGTAAGATCAGAAGTTTAAGACTTTTATCCAAAAAAAAACAAAAACAAAACAAATAAACAAACAACAATTCAAAATAAAAAGAAAAAAAATTGCTGCACGACTCATAATATTTGATTTATTTAATTATCAGATTAAAGTAAACGCCATTGAATTTCGACGTGACTTTAATTCACAGTCGCAGTGTTAAGGCTATGCACGTTTCAAGATTGTCAATCCTTTGTCGCTTAAAATTTTTATTTAAAGATGCCATTCCCAAATCGCTGAGATTTCTTCTACGGCAATTTTCTCTCCCGCCAATTTTAGTGCTCTCGGAACGCGGAAAATACAATCGGAATTCCTCGGATGACTCGTACCTCGCACATAACGTTTGAATGGAGCGTAGCGGAGTCAGCCGAGGATTGCCGATTGCGGAAAATACGGTATGCTCATATAAAGGCCGAGGATACCCGTGTTCGCATAACGTAATAGTGAATCGACATAATGTAGTAGTGTGAGTTAATATCATAAAGAATTGTCATAATGTAATGATTTATAGGTTAACACAATGTAATTGTTGTTTAATTAAATGTCATGAACAGTAAACATAACGAAATGCAAGAATGTGTAAATGTCATAAAGTGTTGACATAATGTAAAGGAAGGTTTACACGATGCAATAGTAGTGTGGGATAATATCATAAAGAATCGACACAATATAATGGAAGGTTGACACAATGCAGTAGTAGTGCGGGTTAATGTCATAAAGAGTTGGCATAATATAATGGAAGGTTGACACAACGCAATAGTAGTGTGAGTAAATGTCATAAAGAGTTGACATAATGTAATGGAAGGTTGACACAATAAAATAATAGTGGGAGTAAATGTCATAAAGAGTTGACATAATGAAACCGAAGGTTGACACAATGTAATAGTAGTGTGAGTAACTGTCATATGGAGTTGACATTATGTATAGGAAAGTTCACACAATGCAATAGTAGTGTGAGCAAATGTCATAAAGAGTTGACATAATGTAAAGGAAAGTTCACACAATGCTATAGTAGTATGAGTTAATATCATGTAGAGTTGACATAATGTAATAGAAGGTTAACACAATGTAATAGTTGAGTGAGTAACTGTCATATGGAGTTGACATAATGTAATTGAAGGTTGACGCAGTGCAATTGTTGTGTTCTGCTATAAGGCAGTGACGGCGTTCCATACCATCATCTGCAAGTGGTGGTATCTCAATAAAAAGAAAAATTCTCAACAGGGACATTAAACAACAATCTATTGATAATTTTTAATTTTCTCTCCATTGAAATCGATGGCATTTTCCCATTAAAATGTACAAAAATTCTAGTATCAGAATGGGAAGATCGTGTAAATATTGCCTACTATACGTTGTTAAAAAATTCAAAAAGGCATAATGATATAAGGTTGTTAAAATTAAACATAAAAATGTTAAAGAAAACAATACGAATTAATGTAACTCGCCATTCTGGAGATACACTAATTCAGTGAACAGATATGTTTGTTTGATTTTTTTATTTACCCGTTCGAGAACTTTTTGTTAATATTCGAAATGTTATGTCTCGATTCTGAAGTGAGATTTGAACCCTCTACTTAAGGATCGCTACAGCCTGCGACTCATGGGCAAATGATCTAACTACTGCGCCACACAGGTGCACCAATAAATAGACCTGGTGAAATATTGGAATCTTGTTTTGATATCATAGAGGGGGAAGGGTGCAATCAGTAAAATATACCGAGTAATCAATAACTTTCTAGTCTTTTGCCTCTTCGATAAAATATTAATTTCAACTGGTACAGTGTACTTTTCCGAGAAGAAATACAACTACACGGGTAAGAACCTTGACTGTATTACAAACTACGAAGGTAGCAATGACACACGCCACTTTCTTAACACTCAAAAAAAAATGTATTTTAAAACTTTCTATCTGTAGAGTCCGGAAAAGAAATCACAATGTTTTAACTAGTTGATTAAAATAAAAAGTTATTATAATATTTTTAAAAAATAGTTGAGGTAAAAAACCAATATCATGTTGAGTGTTGCTGCAGTAATCAGTAAAAGAAAATATGTTTAGATAAAGGTTATATGACTACACGTATGTGTACATGTATAATGGGTCCTTCGTAATACAACTAAGTATATGCCTATTTAATTTAATAATTCACACTATGATAGCTTTTTATAATAACAAATTAACCTTAAAAATTCAGAAATTAAATTGATGAATCATTAAAATTAAAAATGTGATACATTTTTATTGTTTTGTAGCACCGTGACTATATAAATAAAATGTTGATTCAAAACTTTCTTACTATTATTTTTATTAATTTTTATTTTGGCCTATTTATTATTTTTATTTTGTACATATAAGTAAGTTAATTATGTAATAAAATTAAATTATAGAAATATTAATATTATTTTTGTTGTCTATTTGTACTCAACATTTATAGAGAAAAATATTTTAGTTGTTTTTATTGAAATTACTAATGCCCCGAGCTTCTTAGAATAACGTTGAATTTTTTACACGTCTGGTTGGCCGTACATTTGTTGCCTTGTAAACAGGTAAACAATGAACGATATGGGAAGAAATGACGTAGCAATGTATAAAGTAGATATGGAAATATGCACACACAATGAACGTATTTTAACATGATCAAATGATTTTATAAAATGTATACTGTGTATATATTTCTTCTGTAAACTGATTTAATGTACATGCAGTAGACGAAGTTCAAGCGATTCGGAGAGCAAACTCGATCATTGTGTTCCTTGTGATCCACACCGTACTGTAGCGTACATCCACACATCAACAGATCCATGTCGATTCCGATAAAATATATTCTTTAATCACAAATATGTTTCAAAAACAGATATGTCTAGAACTTTATGTTGGAAAATATAGGCCTACATGAAGCAATCGATAGATGATGCTACCTTCGAAATAAAATAAATTAACACATGTCAACAACGTCGTCGTCTTTCTCCGCACATGTATGCTTGTGACGTCACGCGAGTCAGAAAGTGCTATTTTTCTCAAGGTTTTTTTAATTTTTTAAGTGTGTGCGACTTTATGAACAAGCTTAATTTTTTGAATGAAGACTTTCTTTGAAAATATCTTTAACAGGTGTAAATATCTTTCTTGTTCAAGGGGTCGCACATACATAAAATCGCCGATAACGATTCTAAAAATGCCATTTTTTGACGTTTTCTTGTAAACTTGGTCACTTTAAACCTTTAATTCTCTGCATATTGCTTAAATCAATACATCTATTTAACCATAAAAGAAAAGTATACATTCTAATCTTTCAAAAAATATCAATTTCATTGAAGTTTATCGGCGTTGAAATTGTAACAAAAACGGGGGCCAAATATAATAGAAACCATATATAGTTCTTTCTATTTCTAGTAACCACGGCAACACCGTTCATCGAAATCAAAAACCGATATAGAGAATGATGTATCTTAGTGTAGTCTACTTGTGTGCCAAGTTATATTGAAATCGGACCAAAACTGCAGGAGGAGTAGCATTTTGAAAAATTGTTTACAGACAGACAGACAGACGGACAGACAGACAGACGGACAGACAGACAGACGACGGACGTATTACTATCGCATAAGCTCTTCTGGTCTCTGACAAGTAGAAGTAATAAAAACTGAATGTACGAATAATATATTGGTCCTTTCTATATCATGTCCCAGGAACCAACATTTTGCTCCGATTTTTCAAAATGACGGTATTGGTCCAAAAAAAAAAGACAATTCCTAAAAATAACAGTATTGAAATCTTTTTCTAATAGGAGCATGTATCAATCTTTTGGGGTTGTTTAATATGTAACTGAGTAATCTGGGTCAGGAAATGAGCAAAGAATTTCCTGCAAGTGTCACCGTTTTCAAGATTCCTCATTTTTTGCCGATTTTTTTTACTGTAAGAAATAAACAAAAAACTGAGGGTACGAATAATACATTGGTCCTTTCTATATCACGTCCCAACAACCAACATTTTGCTCCGATTTTTCAAAATGACGGTATTGCTCCAAAAATGAAAAATGACAATTCCCAAAAATAACAATATTGAAATATTTTTCAGATAGGAGCATGTATCAATCTTTGGGGGTTGTTTAATATGTAACTGATTTATCTGTGTCAGGAATTGAGCAAAGAATTTTCTGCAAGTGCCACCGTTTTCAAGATCCCTCATGCTATTTTACATTTGCCCGGGGCATTTCTTGCCGAACTTTTTTACTGCAAGAAATACATAAAAGCTAAGGGTACGAATGATACATTGGTCCTTTCTATATCATGTCCCAGCAACCAACATTTTGCTCCGATTTTTCAAAATGACGGTATTGGTCCAAAAATAAAAAATGACAATTCCTAAAAATAACGATGTTGAATTTTTTTCAGATAGGAGCATGCATCTATCTTTTGGGTTTTAAAATGTAACTGAATTATCTGGACAAAAAATTGACCGAAGAATTTCCTACAAATTTCACCGTTTTCAAGATCCCTCAGGCTATATTCCATTTGCCTGGGGCATTTTTTGTCAAACTTTTTAACTGCAAGAAATACACAAAACTGAGGGTACAAATAATATATTGGTCCTTTCTATATGATGTCCCAGCAACCAACATTTTGGTCCGATTTTTCAAAATGACGGTATTGGTCCAACCAAAAAAAAAAAAGACAATTCCCAAAAAATAACAATATTGAAATTTTTTCAGATAGGAGCATGCATCTATCTTTTGGGTTGTTTAGTATGTAACTGAGTTATCTGGGCAAAAAATTGACCGAAGAATTTCCTGCAAATTTCACCGTTTTCAAGATCCCTCAGGCTATTTTCCAGTTGCCCGAGGCATTTTTCGCCGAACTTTTTTACTGGAAATGCATAACCAGAAGTCTCTGTCGAGACTGTAGCTCTACTGGTTTATACATAATAAAACAAAGGAAGAGAAAAGTAGCAGTTGGGACTTGAAACTTTAAAACAGCAATAAATAGAAAAATGATCCTTGCCGCTCATCAAAATAAAAACCAATGCACATATTTAAGTAGTATCTTAGTATAGTCTACTTGTGTGCCAAGTTATATTGAAATCGGACTAAAACTATAGGAGGAGTAGCATTTTGAAAGAATTTCACAGAAATTTCTATTTATAGTAACCACGGCAACACCGTTCATTGAAATGAAAAACCGATGCACAGAATGATGTATCTTAAAGTAGTCTATTTGTGTGCCCAGTTATATTGAAATCGGACCAAAACTGTAGGAAAAATTGTAAAAATTTCTATTTTTAGTAACCATGGCAACACCGTTCATCAAAATCAAAAACCGATATATAGAATTATGTATTTTAGTGTAGTCTACTTGTGTGCCAAGTTATATTGAAATCAGACCAAAACTGTAGGAGGAGTAGCATTTTATGAATTTCACAGAAATTTCTATTTCTAGTAACCACGGCAACACCGTTCATCGAAATCAAAAACCGATATACAGAATGATGTATCTTAGTGTAGTCTACTTGTGCTCCAAGTTGTATTGAAATTGTACTAAAACTGAAGGAGGAGTAGCATTTTGAAAAAATTTCACAGAAATTTCTATTTTTAGTAACCACGGCAACACCGTTCATCGAAATCAAAAACCAAATACAGAATTATGTATCTTAGTGTAGTCTACTTGTGTGCCAAGTTATATTGAAATCAGACCAAAACTGTAGGAGGAGTAGCATTTTAAAAAATTGTTTACAGACAGACAGACAGACAGACAGACGGACGGACGGACGACGGCTGCATTACTATCGCATAAGCTCTTCTGGTCTCTGATCAGTAAAGCTAAAAATGAAAATTCTCAAAAATTACAATATTGAAATATTTTTCAGATAGGAGCATGTATCAATCTTTTTGGGTTGTTTTATAAGTAACTGAGTTATCTGGGCCAGGTATTGAACAAAGAATTTCCCACAAGTGTCACCATTTTCAAGATCCCTCAGGCTATTTTCCATTTGCCCGGGGCATTTTTTTCCCAAACTTTTTAACTTCAAGAAATACACAACCAGAAGTCTCATTCGAGACTGTAGCTCTACTGGTTTGACTGAGCAGGCAGAAACGAGGTGGGGGTATTAATATGTCTGACATTTTGAGAATAAAATTTAATTGAATTATCAGTTTTCTATGCAAATCAGTGGATCATAATTATTGCCAATACAATTACCTTGTAGTAGTCATTAATGACTGAGTTGTCTGTCTGATACAAGATGAAAAGATTCTACAGTCATTACGATAACCCCCATGAACGCAGTCGGCACACCTCAGCCAATTTGCACCTCATCTAACCTCATTTGATGAAGATAACAGAATCAGCTGAGGTTTGCCGAATGCTCCATAAACAATTGAACTATTTAACTAAACTCATCATTTATAGGATTTTTTCTCCTTTGGGCAATTTGTATGTACAAGCTTGCAATGAGAGAAGACACAAGACAAAATGAATGTTGTTAAATTTACATATTCTGATTCTAACCTCATTTGATGAAGATAATAGAATCAGCCGAGGTTTGCCGAATGTTCCACAAACAATTGAACCATTTAACTAAACTCATCATTTATAGGATTTGTTCTCCTTTGGACAATTTGTACATACAAGCTTGCAACGAGAGAAGACACAACACAAAATGAATGTTGTTTAATTTACATATTCTGATTTTAGGTACAAGAAATGGTAATAAAATAATCAGTTCGTAATCATTATAAGCATATAAAGAATTCACGGTTACACATTAGCTCTGATATTGATAGTCATGAACAAAGCTTGTATAATATATAGTGACAAAATAGTTTGGAAGTATGAATACATTCAATCTTGAACTGTTAATAATATACAAAGTAACATCTGATTCAATTGATTAAGTGTTCTATTACAATATGAAAATTGTGTTTAAATCCTGTAAATTACCTGTCACAGAAGCAGGACAGATCATGATTTGAAGTATATGCTTTTATATTGTCTCTGATATACAAATCCCTGTTCAAGTTTTATATTTTTTTTTAAGTATTTTGTGCTTAAAATATCTTATACGTCAATCATGTTTTAATATACATCTGGAAAGTAGTCTCATGTATATCATCATAGTTTATACTTGATAAATAGTGTATGGAACATGCGTGAAGAGGGATGGTTTACCACCCTTTACGGGCTAGCCAGTGACCTCCATCTTCCAATTATACTCACCTCTTAAGAACCCTCTATACACTGATGAAAAACGTTTTTAGGACTTTGAGAAAATAATATAGTATAAAGGAGGCTATTTTGAAATAAACTAAACCATTTCTAATATAGGGAGCGTGCCTTCTTTATCCAGGAAAAAAATCTTTGAAGACAGTGAAGTAATGACAAAGAAAAATTGCTTTTGTTTATTCAAATGGAGAAAATACATGCAAATAAAGTTTTCAATTACTCTATCTTGGTCTAACATAATGTTTAGAATACATGGATTTATTTAAAATTTTGTCATACGGTGCAGATTACAATTTTTTTTTTATGTCAAATGGTGGGTCAGTCTAACTACACGCAAGTACCCTGAAAGTAGGGTGCAGTGTAGAGAGGGTCCTTAATATTTATTTCATCATCATAGTATATACTTGACGAATAATACATGACTTTTTTTAATAGAATGATGGTTTACCTCTCTTTACATAATGGGCATGTGGTGAAATCCTTCTTTTCATAACACTAACTTGTCTATTTTTGGGATATGATATCTTAAGCTGTCAACTATCAATTGGCAAAAAAAAAAAAAAATCATAAATTTTAGTTTTAAAAGAACAAGGGCGCTTTTGATTGGCATTCGGCAGGAATCTGGGCGTAATCGAAAAGTGAAAATTTTATTGACATGTCACATGAAATTTTACATTTTTTTTTAATTTTATTGGATTCCTGTGCAACAGGAATGGAAAATATTTTCCCGAAATTAAGCTTTGGTTTGCTAAAAAATAACTTGAAAATTGGCCAAATCAGACATTTGGTACAAAAAGGTACATTTTTAAACACGTTTTTCTTAATAAATTTTTCTATCTTTGGGTCTTCTCTCCATGATTTTGAAGCATTATTTGTGTGTATTTTAATTCAAAGAAACGAATACACTTTTTTAAAAAAATGGAGAGAAGACCCAGAGACCATGAAAAATGAACTTTTCTCCAAAAAATCCCAAATGTGTGAATGTGGTGCTTCTTTGTCCTTTTAAAATCATCTCTCTGAGTGTAGCGGTGATAGCTCAGTAAGTTGTACTACATGTTCAGTACATTCGAAGCGGAAAGTTTTTGGTTCGGGCCTGGCATGGTGAGTTATTTTTTTTTTTCATGCAAACAACCATTTATTTTGTTTGTTTCGTTTTATGTACTGATGTATTGAAATTTTGAATTAGATAAATTTTGGTTCAGTTTGGTTCTCGAGCAAAATCAATTTTAATCTTCTAATCTACAATATACATTAACACGTATCATGCATCTATGCATTAAATAATTTAGGTGTTTATTTTTTTTTGAAACATTACTTATGTTATTGTAACCCCTAGGAAAAACGGACATAAATGTTAAAATTTCACAAGGTCTTTCAAACTAAATGAAAAAAACCTAATTGGACGTGTTTGTAAAATCTGACCAGTTATGTTCAGCCAACCAAATCATGGACATTTAAACCATAAATGTTTCGTACAAATGATTCCTGCAGATCACTCGCCAAATGCGCCCATCTTCTTTGAGCATGGAGCTCTTCTTCTAAAGGAGATAGTTTAAAATATATTTTATTCATTAAGAAACACCTAAAGGAGATCAAAATAGCCAATTTTAGGCCACAACCACCCAGCCCCTTTAAATATATCAATGTCAGTGTACAACGAAAAGGGCAAAGAATTTCCTGAAAGTCCGACAGGTACAATGCTCCAGGGATTTTTTCTCCGTTGGTTTGAAATATTTTCAAACCTTTTACCTGTAAAAGATACAGAAAATACTGAGGATACAGACTCTTTTCCTGCAAGAAATAAAAAACTAACGAGGGTACAGATGACAGTCACTTGTATGTCACATCCCAGAAATAAGTATATCACTTTCTAATTTCAAAATAACGGCAATTGTCAAAAATAAAAAAAATGCAAATTCTTGAAATCAAAATTCTAAAATTCGTTTCAAATCGTGAGTTATTTGTTCAACGAAATGGCCTAAGAATTTCCTGATATTCCGATCATTATCAAGACCTCTGGGGTTTGGGATATTTTTTCTATACTCTTTTCCTTCAAGAGATATAGGAAACAAGATAACCCTGTATGGCAACATAGCGAAGCTTAAATTTTTGTCAAATGCAAATCAAATACCAGAAAGTAAGGCATTCTCACAAGAAATACAATAGTCAAGTATGAAATCCCTAGCCAAAACCACTCAAAAGTTATGGCAAAGGTTAAAGTTTTTTTAAAACGTGGTGATCAATTTCCAAGGTCATTGTCAAAAGGTCAAAATTATTGGTATTCAATGATGGGTCTTCTAAAAAGGGATTACATATGTGAAGTATGGAAGCCCTAGCCCTTTACGTTCAAATGTTATGACTAAGGATAAAGTTTTTTCATAAGTACAGAAATCTCCAAGTTCAAGGTCAAAAGGTCAGGGTTATTGGAATCCAATGAAAGACCTTGCCACAACGAATATATATATGAAGTATGAAAGCCCTAGCCCTAGCCCTAGACGTTCAAAAGTTATGGCCAATGCTAATAATTTTAACAAGAGACCCAGGGGCCACATCGCTCACCTGAGCAATTGGCTAGGAAAAAGCACATATTAGATCAGAACTGAAAGTTAACTAGGGGTTGGGTTGGGGGGGGGGGGGGGCTTGAACTTCAACTCTCCAGGGGGTCTTGATTTGAACAAACTTGAATCTACACTACATGAGGATGATTCCACATGAGTTTCATCTTTCCTGGCCCAGTGGTTCTTGAGAAGAAGATTTTAAAAGATTTTTCCTATATATTCCTATGTAAAACTTTGATCGGCCATTTTGGCCCCACCCTACCCCCGGGGATCATGATTTGAACAAACTTGAATCTAAACTACATGAGGATGATTCCACATGAGTTTCATCTTTCCTGGCCCAGTGGTTCTTGAAAAGAAGATTTTTAAAGATTTTTCCTATATATTCCTATGTAAAACTTTGATCGGCCATTTTGGCCCCACCCTACCCCCGGGGGTCATGATTTGAACAAACTTGAATCTAAACTACATGAGGATGATTCCACATGAGTTTCATCTTTCCTGGCCCAGTGGTTCTTGAGAAGAAGGTTTTTAAAGATTTTTCCTATATATTCCAATGTAAAACTTTGATCGGCCATTTTGGCTCCACCCTACCCCCAGGGGTCATGATTTGAATAAATTTGAATCTACACTACATGAGGATGATTCCACATGAGTTTCATCTTTCCTGGCCCAGTGGTTCTTGAGAAGAAGATTTTTAAAGATTTTTCCTATATATTCCTATGTAAAACTTTGATCGGCCATTTTGGCCCCATCTTACCCCCGGGGATCATGATTTGAACAAACTTGAATCTAAACTACCTGAAGATGATTCCACATGAGTTTCATCTTTCCTGGCCCAGTGGTTCTTGAGAAGAAGATTTTATAATAATGTCATTATTTTTTCTCTAATTCATGATTATCTCCCCTTGGAAAAGGGCGTGGCCCTTCACTTGAACAAACTTGAATCCCCTACACCCCAGGATACTTTGTAGCAAGTTTGGTTGAAATTGGCCCAGCGGTTCTTGAGAAGAAGATGAAAATGTGAAAAGTTTACAACGACAACGCCGACCACGCCGACAACGACGACAACGACAGACAACGGACAAATTTTGATCAGAAAAGCTCACTTGAGCCTTTGGCTCAGGTGAGCTAAAAAGTAGGTCAAACTCTAAAGTCAAAGGGTTAAAGTTCTTGATACCAAATGATAGGTCTTGTCACAAGAATTAAATATGTAAATTATGAAAGCACTAGCTCAAACCCATTAAAGTTATGGTCAAGGTTTGTTTTTTAAAAGTAGGTCAAACTCCAGGGTCAAGGTAAAAGGGTCAAATAAGTTGGAATCCAATGAAAGGTCTTGTTAAAAGGATTACATATGTGAAGTATGAAAGCCCTAGCTCCTACCTTTCAAAACTTATGGCTAAGGTTAAAGTTTTTTCATTAGTATGGAAATCTCCAAGGTCAAGCTCAAAAAGGTCAAAGTTGTTGGTGTCCAATAAAAGGTCTTGCCACAGAGGACTTATATGAACTATAAACGTCATTGTGTCTCTCGTTCAAAAGTTATGGCCAAAGTAAAAGGAATTTTTGTGTAAAAGTGGGTCAAACTCATGCAGATCTGCTTTAAAGTAACACTATGAGTCAAAATCATTTGTTTCTTTTAAGGAGACTCATTACACCACTTTTTGATGACGTACTACACAAAAAAATAAACCTCCATTGTTTCGACTGTTTTTTTCTGGGGACGAATTGTACAGGTACCTCTATAATATGACCCTGACCTTTAAAACGCTTTAAAAATAGATGAAACATGGTGATATAAATAGTAAAAACAAAGTAGCGGATTCATTATGCATAAACCAAGAAGGGTTGCTTTTAAGCAGAAACAAAAGAGAACAGCAGCCAACTCTTCGCCATTTAAGTAATGTGCAATTTCATAGCGAAGCAGTGGGATTTATCAATCAATTTCATGTTTGTATGGAGGAAATTCGAGTTAAAATCTACAACCTTGTTGAAATAAAAAAAAAAGTTATTAACTTGAACTATTTACTGTGTTGGTTTTGATGAATATATTCGCTTTTTTCATTTAAATACATACACTGGAAGTTAAAAGCTTTGTTCTGAATTTTAGATAAAATGGTCAAACGTCCCTCAGTCTAGATAACTCTTGAATTGGACTTTTCATACCAAATATTTTTTAAATTGGAATTTTCATTTCGTTAAAACATTCTTCATTCAATTTGTCACATGCAATTCATTGAAATGCATTCCTTGTCTCTTCAGAACTAGTTTTCTTAATAGTTTATGCACAGATTAAAAAGGTAATGACATTAATTGTTTTTTAGGAGAAAACTTTTCTTTCTAATAAAATTAATATTAGGTATTATGAGCTATTTTCATTGTGTGTATATGTCTAAAGAAGATGTCCATCATTTAACACTGAAAGTTCTGAAATTCTGGCAATAATAAACTTGAAATAAAACATTTCACTAAAATTAGAAAAAAGTTAAAAAATTCTCTAAAACATATTTATGATATCAATACCTCCATTTTGATATTTGACATCTACATAATAAGTGATGCTGTAATGAAATCTCAAATAAACTGTGGATGTAATGAGCCACCTTAAGACATCTGTAGAATACAGAGAAAGACTTATGAAAATTATGAGTATATTTATAGCTAAACAGCATTGTAAAGCAAGAAAAGACTGCACAATATAAGTGCTGGAAAAACAAAGAATGTATCTACCATTTCATAGTTTTCGTGAAAGTCAAGGTCAGGCCAATTTTATTTTTAGCTTAAACTTGTAAACAACATTCAACTGGAGCATGCAAAGGTGAGGGAGATGTTCTAAACACTTATTAAAAAGATAGCATCAAATTTTTTGGTCCAATTACATTCATTCCTAGGTATTTGAGACCATGGTAACTATGGTAACTTATTCAACTTTTCTGTGCACACGTACATGGGAATGAAGAAGTATTTAGGAATATTTTCATTATGGGGCATACTAAAATTATTTTTACTTTTATTTTCTCCATAAAAATAATTCTTTTTAGATTCTGAAAGGTGTAATTTTCTGAAACTTAATACTTTCAAGAATTGAACAAAATTTACTAGGGTCATGCAAATATTCTATGTTTGTCAATTTTCCCCTTTGTGCATCATGGTGTCTCTTTAAGTTCTGCACTAAGTTAAAGACAGCAAATTTTCAATGTATTATCAATAGACCCCCCCCCCCAAATAGAAACAAAAGCCCCCCCCTGACCCTGGGGCCACAAAGTTTTAAAAAAAAATTGCAAGAAGAACCCCCTATTAATATTTGTTGTGGGTAACAATAGGTATGTTTTTTGTATATGCAACTAAAACATAAAGTAAATACATAAGAATGTACAAAGTTCAAATGTTTCAGAGTCTTGGCAGAGTATTAATATCTCACCTTTTTCCTAGCTGCTGTTTCATGCTTCGGATTGCTTCAACTAGCTGTTTATCACTTGGTCCACACTTAGATAAAACAAAACTTAATTCCTCTTCACTTTGATTTTCAAATGCTGACTCTGCTGCTTTTTTCTTCTCCCTGCAAGAAAACAAAGGAAACCCAAGTACTAAATGTACAGGAAATGCTACAGTTGTTTCCCCAAAACTTCTTTACTCCCCTAAAAGCCCTATCAAATACAAGCTTTATTAATGAAACATGGAGATCAAGAACAGTATTCAAGCTCAAAAGTCCATTCCACCAATACAAATCAGGCACCCATTCTCAATATAAGGGCACAAATGCCTCTCTGATTTTTTAAAAAATGAAGTTCAAGATAACAATTTTTCTATCAATTACCTTTGAAAGAAAGTATCTGAAGATTTTGTTTCCAAATTTTTTTCATCAAACTATAATACATGAAATAATGACAAGACGATAAAGTAGAGGGTAATTTTATTCAGAAATGTAGCTTGAAATGTACGTTACTCTTTCTCAATGTCCACAAAAATATGTCAAAAAAAATGTAGTCATTAAAATCACAATTGGAATATCTCATCTTAACACCAGCACATCCTACCAACCCTGTCAGCAACATATTTTCTCGGCATACGAACGTGCGTTTGATTTTTCCTTTCAAAAAACAAAGGTTACTTTTTGATCCAGATGTGTAAAAACATTTTTTAAATATATGCTTTAAATTCTTCTCTCTGTTTTGTTAATAGCGATCAGTTTGGAATCTTGTCATTTTTAGTAGATACTGGAACCTAACAAGTACATGTAGTAAAATTCTATTTTGTAGTTACTGTCTTTTTTAACATATATCCATGCCGATTTAGAAAACTATGTAAATGTAACGTACATTTCAAGATATATTTCTGTTTAATAAAAAGCTTAAAATTCATCTAAAATTCATCTAAAAATTCATCGTTTTGTTTCAGTTTATTCTAAAAAAGATTCTCTATGTAATCACATTGTGTTATATGTCACAATCACCACTATAAAGACACGATTGCCTCAGAATATGAGTAGGTAACGTACATTTCAAGCTTGTAATAATATGTAAATTAGTAATAAGAAAATATTGAAAAAAAAGCAATTATTGACATAAAACTCATATCAATGAAGCGTTTTAAGGCAGTAATATAAGAAATCATAATGTAACAAAGGAGGTTATTGTCATCAACTACATGAATGTCACGTCACTTCGGTAACGTTCATTTCACATATTATTGGGGAGTCCCCTCCACCTCAGTTCATAACCATTCTTTTGTGCTGATTCGCTGAAATTGACACCGGTCGTAGCCTAGTTACTCCTAACTGTGTGCAAGGTTACAGACAAAAAAATATAAGAGTCAGATGTATTTTGCTATGATCTAACAAATGTTCGTGTTTGGCCATTGAAACTTAACATAAATCTATTCCGAATATATCCATCGACAGTCTTGTTAACAATTTCATTTAGTATGTTGCAACATCGTTTTTCAAAACACAACCATACGTGCTTTTCAGCAGATCTGGAAAAATATAACCCAAAATGCAATGATTCAAACAAAACTGAGTATTCAGTATTTGAAATGTATGTGACCGTCTTGTGATCTGGGTTTATTTGTTTTGTTTCTTTTTCTTTTCTTTTTTGTTTTTTGTTTTTTTTTTTTACCAATTATAATCCTATGCATACCTTGTTTTAAATTATCAACAACAATTCAATTGATATTGACGAAAAGTCGCACATGAAAAGTAAACAAACTGCAAAAAGGTTGCCAAAGATGAATTTATGACACTTAGAAATAAATTTTCTAGCATGTGGTAACAGTTTAAAACATTTACGAGGATTGGGGTGCATTTAGATGTGGCCAGTTGTCAAATGGATTGTAACGATAATTTTGTTTCGCTCGTGTAAACGCAATTCATTGACTAAATTAAAAAAAATGTCAGTTAGAAATACATAAAATGTACGTTACCATACGTAACGTACATTTCAAATATAAAAATCAAGTCTCTTCCACAAGCATACGTTAGACGCGCAATATATTGATACTATTTGAACCTGCATATCATAAGAAATGCATCATACAGGTTTCGTATTCAGAAATATATACCAGGTATCAAAATTATATTACATAATAACTGACCTTAATATATTTTTTTCCTCAGCAGAGACGTTTCTTTTCATTAATTTTGGGATTTAGCCGACCTCCAACCTTTGAAACTTTCCTTTGTGTACACATTCGAGTGTGTGAAAGTATTAGAATACATGAAAATTCGTGCGAGATTCACTTAATTCGAATTTCATGGTAACGTACATTTCAGTCACGTACATTTCAAATGAACACTTTTCATGTAAAAAATAATTTTTAATTGTGTTAAGCAAAACGTCTTTGCCAGTTTACAGGATACAAGGGGTTGCTTATTCAGAGTCGTCTCATATTTTCTACTTAATATGTATTCTTAATGGAAGAATATAGGTAACGTACATTTCTTTCTTATCTCTACGATTGAAAATGTCTTTCATTCCGTAAACATATTTATAAAAGTTGCTCAAGTTGTTCAATTTCATGTTACATTATCTAAGTAGGAGTAATTAATCCTTTGAAATTTCAAATTTAGCCCATCAATAAATAAAGGAGAACAAAACTATCAGGTGTATAATCTTTGTGTTTGCTTGTAATGTGGTTGAAATAGAATTAAGCGACAGGGACACTGCACAATAAAAATTATTTATTATCACAAAGAAAATCTATTTATTGTTATGAAAAGAAATATATATGATACAAGGTTTAACTCATCAGAAAATTTTTACTTGAGAATCAAAACTATAAATTACACAGAGGGGATTCAGAATAATATTTGCCTCGGCGACAGTAACGTACATTTCAAATAGGCTACTATATTTGAATTTGGAACTCCTTAAATACCCTTTCAGATCGATAATTATATGAATTCTTATTCATTGTTATATGACTATTTATAATGTTGATTTAAAAATTACATCAGTGGTATTTCTTTTAAATGAAAATGAGGCGACATCATTTGAGCCCTTATATTGAGAATGGGTGAGGAGCAGTCAGAAAACACAGCCATGGAGAAGTGAGCATTCCCTGCCATCAAATTACAACTACAGTGTATACCTTATTATGATTGAGAACTAATTAAAACAAGCAAATTCAAAGAATTTGGTCCCCCCGCTTTCGGTGTCTTTGTAGGTTACATTCATTTATTAAAGCATATTGTGTCAAATATAAATAACCTTTCATATGTCATTCAGAAGTTATCATAGAAGTTGATTTTTTGAAAATTAGATCAATCATTAAGGTCAAGGGGTAAAAAATCATAGCATGTTAGGATATATTTTGTCAAAGGTAATGCAAATGTCAAATGTGAAAGCCCTTTTCTTCTCAATCAAAAGTCTCTGTTGAGACTGTAGCTCTACTGGTTCAACTTTAAGATCAAGGTCTCAAGGTAAAAATCATAGTGTATTTAGAAAGGTCTTGTCACGGCTTATATACATGTGTAATATGAAAGCCCAATCTCTTCTCATTCAAAAGTTTAGACCAAGATTCGAGTTTTTGAAAGTATGTCAAATATCAAGGTCAAGGTCAAGAGGTCAAAAATTAGTAATTAGTAACCACAGCAACACCATTCATCGAAATAAAAAACCGATATACTGAATTATGTATCTTAGTGTAGTCTACTTGTGTGCCAAATTATATTGAAATCAGACAGACAGACAGAAGGACAGCTAGACAGATGGATGGATGACAGACACATTACTATCACATAAACTCTTCTGGTTTCTGACCAGTAGAGCTAAAAATGAACAATTTTGAAAAGATGGTCAAACATATAGTCAAGAGGTAAAAAATCATAGTGTATTTAGAAAGGTCTTGTCACAAGCATTATATTTATTTAATATGAAAGCCCTGTCTTCTCATTCAAAAGTTATAACCAAGGTTTAAGCGTTTAAAAAGTTGGTCAAACTTCAAGGTCAAGGTCACAAGGTCAAAAATCATAGTGTATTTAGAAAGGTCTTGTCTCAGGTAATTTACATGTGTTATATGAAAGCCGTATCTTTTCTCATTAAAGGGTCCTCCACCAGGGCTCCCACTGGACTGAAAATATTTTTCGCCACTTTTCGCAACAAAAGGAAAGGCATAATTACATCTGATTTCTCGACAATACAATGCGCTTTATGTTATACAATTTTTTTTAATTAAATTTATCACAGACATTGTTTTAAAATTGTAAAGTTTAAAGCTTATGATAGTATCCATTTAAAATAAGAAAAAAAAAACTACTGTTGGAATTATACAATTAATTTGATATTGAATTGATATTAGCCAACTCTTGACAGAAAATCTCCTCTTGATTATAATATTTTTGCCTGGAAAGGAAGGGGGGGGGGCTAAAGACCTAGTAAAAATATATGACATTTTTTTTTAAAAATGGAAGTTTTCATCATTTCATTAGTTGTGAAAAGAAGAAAGAAATTAAAAAGTAATGAAAATTAGGTTTTGAACTTTATTTTAACAACTTGGAGACTCCGGGGTTTAATATGCAAGCTCATGTAAATGTAAATAATTCAGTGTAATTTACTAAGATAATTCTGTTTTCAAACCAATTTCTTTTTCACTCTATGTCAGTTTATGGTATAATGTACACATTTTTCAATTTTCATTAGGTAAAATTTGAAGCCATTCTTTACAATTTTCGTCATGTTTCCCTACTTTCGGTTTAACGAAACGATCTACATAGATCCATATTTTGTTGATAAAGATCTTTTATTTACAAACTTCATCTCCTTATAACACTTTATCCCCTTGTTGAATCAAATTATATTATTTAAAGCAATTTTGTAACCCTTTATTGCTCCAGGCTTATTACCTAATCAGCTGTGTTCGTTCAAGCGAGACGTGATTTCCTACATGTAGGTTTCAGTTTTCACACCTCTGCTGCATTAAATAAACAAAGGGACTTATCTGTATACATTGAATAAACAAAGGAGCTAATCAAGTCTACACAAATTTTGTACATGGTACATCTAAAAAACTTCATTTTCGCCACTTATGAATTTCTTTTCGCCACTTTTGAAAAAAATTCGCAATTGGCGACAATGGCGAATCACAGCTCGAGCCCTGTCCTCCACACACACACACACACACACACACACACACACACACACAGCTTATGTTCTAATATTACTGAGCATTACTTTTAACAAGCTTATCAACCTTTCAAAACTGGCCTGGAATTAAAATATAATATACACTGATATATAGCCACAGGCTATTGCTCCTGGTCTGGGCTACGAATAAACAACAGTGTAAACACACTGGGACCCTAGTGGAGATTTTTTGCAGAGTCAAAATAATAAAAGTAGACTTGTTTCGATGTTTGAAAATGTACAAAGGTAACAAATACTTTCAAGTTATTTCAAAGACATTTCATTGATGGACACAAAGCCTAATTCCTGATATTTGCTATTAACAATGTTTGTTTTTTTTCACATGTGTGAAAAGTAAGCTCGTACACACATTGTGTTAGTTTAAAATTATATGTACAATAATATTTAGTCAGAATATTTGATGAAAAATATTTGTAGATAATTGTTCACATTCTTACTTTGAAATCAAATAATTATCATTGCTAAACAACACACGTGCAGCTGTTTCTTAAATACTATTTTGCGGAATTTTTATACAATAAAACTTAAATAGTTTATTGTAAGAACGAGGGCGCTTTTGATTGGCATTCGGCAGGAATCTGGGCGTAATTGAAAAGTGAAAATTATATCGACAGGTCACATGAAATTTTAACATTTTTTTGATATATTGGGTTCCTGTGCAACAGGAAAGGAAAATATTTTCCCGAAATTGAGCTTTGATTTGCTAAAAAATAACTTGAAAATTGGCCAGATCAGACATTTGGTACAAAATGGTACATTTTTAAACACGTTTTCCTAAAAAATTTTCTATCTCTGGGTCTTCTATCCATGATTTTGAAGCATTATTTGTGTGTATTTTAATTCAAAGAAACAAATATACTTTTTTAAAAAATGGAGAGAAGACCCAGAGACCACGAAAAATGAACTTTTCCCCCAAAAATCAAAATGTGTGAATGTGGTGCTTCTTTGTCCTTTTAAAAATCATCTGTATATGTGTAGCGGAGATAGCTCAGTAAGTTGTGCCACATGTTCAGTGCACTCGGAACCAGAAGTCTCTGTCGAGACTGTAGCTCTACTGGTTTGTACTTATCAAAAACCATTGCACTATTTTATGTATCTTTGTGTAGTCTACTTGTGTGCCAACCTATTTTGAAATCAAACTAGAACTGTAGAAGGAGTAGCGTTTTTAAGGAATTTCACAGAAAATTCTATTTTTAGTAACCATGGTAATACCGTTAATCGAAATCAGAAACAGATGCACTATTCTATGTATCTTAGTGTAGTCTACTTGTGTGCCAAGTTATATTGAAATCAGACCAGAACTGTAGAAGGAGTAGCGTTTTTAAAGAATTTCACAGAAAATTCTATTTTTAGTAACCATGGCAAAACCGTTCATCAAAATTAAAAACTGATGCACTATTCTATGTATCTTTGTGTAGTCTACTTGTGTGCCAAGTTATATTGAATTCAGACCAAAACTGTAGAAGGAGTAGTGTTTTTAAGGAATTTCACAGAAAATTCTATTTTTAGTAACCATGGCAACACCGTTCAACAAAATCAAAAACCGATGCACTATTCTATGTATCTTAGTGTAGTCTACTTGTGTGCCAAGTTATATTGAAATCAGACCAAAACTGTAGAAGGAGTAGCGTTTTTAAGGAATTTCACAGAAAATTCTATTTTTAGTAACCATGGCAACACCGTTCATCGAAATCAAAAACCGATGCACTATTCTATGTATCTTAGTGTAGTCTACTTGTGTGCCAAGTTATATTGAAATCAGACCAAAACTGTAGAAGGAGTAGTGTTTTTAAAGAATTTCACAGAAAATTCTATTTTTAGTAACCATGCCAACACCGTTCATCAAAATTAGAAACCGATGCACTATTCTATGTTTCTTTGTGTAGTCTACTTGTGTGCCAAGTTATATTGAAATCAGACCAAAACTGTAGAAGGAGTAGCGTTTTTAAGGAATTTCACAGAAAATTCTATTTTTAGTAACCATGGCAACACCATTCATCGAAATCAAAAACTGATGCACTATTCTATGTATCTTAGTGTAGTCTACTTGTGTGCCAAGTTATATTGAAATCAGACCAAAACTGTAGAAGGAGTAGCGTTTTTAAGGAATTTCACAGAAAATTCTATTTTTAGTAACCATGGCAACACCGTTCATCGAAATCAAAAACTGATGCACTATTCTATGTATCGTAGTGTAGTCTACTTGTGTGCCAAGTTATATTGAAAACA
>NW_026928464.1:0-33733 GCF_032062105.1 Saccostrea cuccullata
ATACAGTGACTTTAAATTAAAGCGTTTTAATTTCTTCGACCATATCAAGTGCAATATTTAATAAAAAAAAAAAGAAGAAGAAGAAAATGAAATCATATTTATATAAATTTGATTCTTTTCTCTTAAAATATAGGTGAAAGCGAGTCGTTAGACTGCTACCAATGTACCAACGAAAAGACTAACATACACTGTATAGATGACTATAATGTCCAAAGCTGTGGTAGAGGAATGGACACCTGTCAAACAATTACGTCGTACTCAGGTAAACCAAACAATAACGTCATATTCAGGTAAAATCAACCAAGTAAGTCATTTTCAGGCAAAATAAAACAAGTAAGTCACAGACTTAAAACAATTTCTTCAATTCTTATATAAAAATACTAGATCTTCCTACAATATGGCATCAAGAAAACTTCTTCCACAATTTTTATAAGATTTCAGTTGAACTTCTCCCACAGTTTTGATTTGATTCTAGTAGAACCCCTCCTACAGTTTTGATGTGATTTTAATAGAACGTCTGCATGCTACAGATTTGATTTGGTTTCCGTTGAACCCTCCTTCAGTTTTGATTTGATTCTAGTATATTTCCCCCTACAGTTTTGATATGATTTTAGTAGAATTCCTCTTACAGTTTTGATATGATAATAAAAAGAGTCCCCCCCTACAGTTTTGATATGATAATAGAAGAGTTCCTCCTACAGTTTTGATATGATAATAGAAGAGTTCCCCCTACAGTTTTGATATGATAATAGAAGAGTTCCCCCTACAGTTTTGATATGATAATAGAAGAGTTCCTCCTACAGTTTTGATATGATAATAAAAGAGTTCCCCCTACAGTTTTGATATGAATCATATGATAATAGAAGAGTTCCTCCTACAGTTTTGATATGATTTCAATTGAACTCTTCATTTAATTTTTATTTGATTCTAGTATATAAACATCTTACAGTATTTATTTGATTCTAGAAGAATATCTCCTACAGTGTTAATTTTATTTCAGGAGAACGCCTCTAATTATCGTGTTTGATTTCAGTAGAACTCCCAGAACACTTTGAGTTAAAATTCTCCAAATTTTGTTTTTTGGTTTGATTTCTGTAGAACTTCTTCAATAGAATTCTTTCAAATTTTGGTTTGATTTCCTTAGAAGGCCTCTCACAGTTTGTACGTATATAAATCCTCGTATTAACCATTTTGTTTTGATCTCAACATACCTGTAAGATTTTTTTTTGTAGTTTATTTGAAAAATGCTACTTTATACCGTTTACGTCTGATTTTCAAGTAAGCTAATATATAACTGAGCTTCATAAGTTAGATGACCATTAAAGCCCCTTGGTTTCTTGTTTTATTTATTTCAGGTGAAGGGCTTGGTATGTTCCCAGTAACAAAATCTTTTTCAGTAGATCATGCTTCTTTCTTCCTTTTTGCGAAAAGTACTATCTGTTTTTCAGATGTATCAGAGAGGCTTTCCATATTGAAGTCTTGTACAACAAATGTGTCCTGCCATCTTCAGAAACAGGAATACTACAGATCCTGTAACCTGGTCAGCCCTGGATGGGTGTGTGTTTATTGTTGTCACCATGACAAATGCAATATACACGCTGCTTCCGGGACAGTATCATCGCTGAGCACCAAGTCGTTACTAAGACAGATATTGGATTATATTTTACTTTGCCTGATAATTTCTGTGAACAAGAACATTTTTGTATTGATGTTATAGCTGGAAAGCAATTAAGTTTCAGACACGTCTTCCAATGCCATAAATTCTGCAGAACTAGAACAGAAAAATGGATAGACTCGTTTGGCCACCGTTCGTTTAGGATTTGGATTTGTGTTTTCTCTTATAGCACCATTAGTGGCTTACTCACTTGATGCTGGCAATCGAAGAGACTTAGGAAAAAGAGCAGTGCCACGCTGGTTACTTTTCATGAATCTATATTTTTAAAGTTTATGATACGCATCACAAAAAATACTCACACGTTTATTTCATGGCTAAAGGAGTGGTTATCCTGTGCTCTTAAATTTCTCATTAATAAAACTTCCTGACATTGATTTTCATCAAGTACTTTAGTATTAGATCCAAATGGAAAATTGTGTGAGACACGAAGTGCTGCTTATTTTTAATGTCGGAGCTTGATATGAAGAAATTTTTAAACAAAGAATGCATGGGAAATACATTGATTTATTATCACAATATTAAAAACACTTTGGAGTGTATTTGAAACTTATATTTAGTGTAAAACATATTAGATTCATATGTTAGAAAACACAATTAAACACCGCTTCTTAAATCTGAACACAACTCGCTAATAGGCATACGCCATATTAGTTTTCCTACCTCCTACATCAGCACTGTCTCAAGGGTACATAATAGGGCTGGGACGAAATATCGATATATCGAGATATATGTGCGGACGATACGCATATCGATACATATGAAGAAATATCGAAATATCGCCCAAAAAAAATCTGACTTCTGTTTTTCTTTGTTTATTTAACATTTGGGGTTTAATATATGTATATATATATATATATATATATATATATATATATATATATATATATATATATATATATATATATATATATATATATATATATATATATATATATATATATATATATATATATATATATATATAATGAATAAGCTAAATATAAATTAACACCACTTGAGTAAAATATTTTTGTTTTACAACATATAAACAACAATTTTGAATAAATTATTCTTATTTGCAAAGAAATTATAATTTGTTTATTTTAATGCAAAAAAGATTTTATAAGCAATTAAACATATCGTGATAATATCGTATGTGGCTCAAATATCAATATACGAATGAATATAGAAAAAGTTGTATCGTCCTAGCCCTAGTACAGAAACCCTTTGATTTCGTTATATCTTATTGCTTTACCTCGTTGCTGCTGTGTGCTGTACCTGTAAAAAGATATAATGAAGATTTAAGGGTAGACAGGGAAATAAAGGGTCGCTGTTTTAATAAAACAGAAATTGAGAATGCATGTTAATTTTTTGATTACAAAGGAAAAATTAGAATACGTGTATACATGTATATATTATTGAAATTACAAATACAATTTTTTTTTCGGGTTTTGAAGTAATACAGTATGTAATGGTAAGCCGAAAATTGTCCATTACGACAGGAATTTAAAGACAGGCCATGGCGCATAAAATAATTAATGCTTATGTTATCTGCGATTATGATTTGTGACATAATGGTCAATTTGAGACATAACTTAATTCAAAAAAATTCACCAAAATCGAACATTCCTTTGCTCTACATCTTTAGGTATGCACGTCGCGTTCTGCTTGGATGACTTTACCTGGCATTGCTCATCAAGTTAGACAAAATATGATTTTTACATTACTTCTGTAAATTACAAAAGAATAATCAAGCATTTTTTTTTCTTTTTTGACAATGGTATTACAATGGAAACCACCAAAACGTAAGCTTGGGCTTGAGGTTTTCTTGTGTAATCCGATGATATTTCAGAGTAAGCAAGAATTTTCTTATATAGATAACTGCTAGGATGGTTCTCAGTTTGACACAAGAAAACACAAGTGTTGAAGAATTGGAATCGTCTTTTTTTTTTTTAATTCTGCAAAACAAGATTTGATCTCAACCATTTTCTTTAACTCAGCTTGGATTTATCCTTCTATTTTTTATTTATTTTTTGTGAAATTGGAAGAATATTTTTTTTTTATTTTAAAAAAACTAAATGTACTTTTTTCTATAGCATTTAAATTGAGAGATGTTTCATAATGGATCTCTTCCACTTCTTCAATCATTCCTCTAGCCCTATACAGTATGACCTTGATGATATACTTAATCTTAGCTAAGTCAATGTCATCACACCTTTAGACCATTAGCAACAACATACATTTTATTCAGATTCTAAAGTTTCATCTTGTAACCATTTGGGTGGAATACTCAATAGTCACAATATCGTTGCTCAGTGACCTTGAAATTTTCAGATATGACTTTTTTCCATTTTTTAATAGCACACATGCATCACCAGTGACCTTGTTTCAAACTTTCAGTGACTCTTTGTGGAGTGAAGTGACCTTAATCTGAATCACTTTGAGCCAAGCTTGACACACATAAATACAGGTCTCAAGACAATCCAATGATGCTTTTGAGTAAACAGGAAGTTGAAAAAAAAACATGTACAGAAGGTGTTGCATGATTCTTGCCTTACATTTCATAATTTTGTGTCTTCTTAACGTGCACTGTCTGTATTAAACGTTTCGAGTATCATCATTCCAGAAATATTGTACACATTAATAAGAAAATAAACAATTCAGTTCATCACATTCAAATATCCATAATTTATTAGTAGTATCTTAAAATGGGTAGAAGTAACAATTCTTATTACATTTTAAGGCTTTGCCTGTTTTCAACATTCATTGTCTTCTAAAAAAAGAAAACTATTAATAAAGCCATTTCCAGTATTCTATGCAAGTCATAATGACAAACAGCATACATGACAATGGAAGATAGGGAGAAAATAAAGAATAAAACATACTCCTCGTTAACTTCAGCTTAATTTGAAAGCATACACAACTGATGACATAATTAAATACATTCTATGCATATACTGTTACAGGTCTACATAGTCAAATTTAGTCGAGTAACCACTTTTTTTCCTGTAGTTATGCAGGATTCAGCTATCTCCACAACTGGAAACAAAATATCACTTTCTGGAGATCAAGCAGTACATTTAAACTTCGTATCTTCATATGAAACAAAGTTAAACGAATGCACACAAGTACTGGAAGTATTCTGTATAGTGTTTGTATTCAACAAACAGCAAGTCTTTACCTTATCATCTCAATATATCTCCTTACTATTTCTTTTCTTCAGATATCAGATTTGTATTTATTATTTGCTTGAAACCCATCACACAGAAATACTATGTCATAACTCTTCACTTTGTAAAGCTTGAAATTACATTCAACTCAATATAAATCAATTTGAAAATATTCATACACAGTAAAAAAGTCACTACATGTACATGTATATAGACTTACTACTTATAAAGCTTCACATGTTCTTAACCAAATGAAACATCCTAAAGTAAAATATCACTACCAGTTTGTTATTAGAATATGATTAGCACCATGCTCCAAAACACAAGATTTCAAACAAACAAGTATAAAGAAGAGGATTTGTGTACCACTTTCAAAACACTATTGGGCATTTTCAAACTGGCATTTACTAAGGAAAACCTTTTTATACTTGAACAGAGACAATATAAGCACTGTACATATCATATCAATTGTTGATGAACCTGCATAACCATTGTTCATCATTCTGGGGGGAAAAAATCACCCAGAATATCGTTATATAATGAATCAAAGCAATAAATGTATAATAAAAACGGAATAGAAATTTTAGGTATAATATACAAAAATTATATGTTTCTAGTTTATCTTAGACTGAGTAGGAGCTAATGACTGAAAGCCTAATGTGTGTACATGACAAAACACTCCACTCTGTAAACATAAGCCCACTGTGTCCTTGTTTTGGGGAAAAAAGCCTGAGACCTCAGCTGTAAATTGTTCCTTTATAATGCTAACTGCTGTAAACTCTATCACGAAGTCACACTGGTGGCACATTAGAGAGGTTAAAGGTCAATCTGTATCACCTTGTTGCATACATCTGTATATAGTCTCTCACTTTTGCTTTGAATGACTCCTGAAAAGTTAACAAAAAAATCTGTACCTCAAATTCATTTAAAGGGAAGATATATTGTTCTTTTGCTGATTACTTAGAATTATATAAATAACTACAAATAATTCAAAAAATCAATTACAGATCATTATTAAGTTAGATAACTTGTTTTAGTCTCTCTGTATTTTTTTAAATCTCCTTTTATTAAACAACTGTTGTACCTTGTTTCTAGAGTAGTGATCTGCAGCATCAACATTTAGAGGATCGTCAAAGTTCAATAAATCCTGAAACATTAAACAGATGCAAACATACATGTTAACAATCTCCAAAATAAGCATGTAAATTTGCTTTATTCTATGAATAAGTTAAGCAGTTTTATCTCTCTTTTGAAATGTAGAAAACTGGCAAAGACACCCCGATCTAGGGACAGTGACCCAAAAATGTAACAGTATCTTTCATTACTGTATAGGGGGAAAATAACTCGCGGTGTTAATACGCTATATTCAGTTCATTAATCTTTCAGTGAATAAATTTTCAATAATCTCCATATTTTATCTGGAAATTTGAGAATAAACTACGATGGGTTTATATACATGTACGTGCAGAACATGGTCATTTCAGTAATTACGAGTAGTAATTGTCATCCAATTATTTTAATTATCACGCTTTACTTTAATACTAATCAGCAGATAATAACCTGTCTTTGTTAAGAAGCTGTTTTAATAGCCAACGCTACATGCTTCGTCAATCAAAACACGTGGGACAAGGTTTTGATTACACGTGCGTAACTAATGTTACCACGTGTATTTGTTACATGTACCTGCATTATCATGCATATTAATTTTTATCGACGTTTTAAAAACATTCAAGTACCTATCGAACTTACTGAAGATTTTGGAAAGATATTATTTTGTTGACCTACATAAACACATTTATTACCGTCCAGTGGTTTTTCGCTGCGTTGTATTGAAGATCTTCGGGTGTACATGCACTCATCGTAAGAGGCCTAGCATATAGGAAAGTCATTAGACGTTTATTGTCAACAACGTTTTATAACTGCACCTGTTTTAATTAATCAATCGTCAATTATTTATCAAATCTAACAATTTTATATTAACCTACCCTGTTGATGTCATTTACATGTAGCTAAACGGATATAAACAAGGGAGGTAAATTTTATTTTATATCAATTCCGCGAATTCAAGAAACCGCGATCGTGTCAGATGGAAGAAAAACGCGAAAATTACAACCCGTGAAATTAATCCCCTATACAGTATCCATCTGATTTTGAATATTTGCTTGGAGAATGAGTGCAGCATAGCATTCTGTAGTATCAGGTTGTACTATAAACTTACTGAAAATAATGAATTTAATCCCCAAACTACATCTTTCAATCTTCTGGTTGGTGCCCATCCTGCAATAGAAATGTTTACAAAATAAATCACGTGTTTAAGAAAACTATAATTGTGGGAAAAAATTATTTCAGTGTAAACCTAATTTAAGCTTTCAAAATAGTGATAATGGGAGATAACTTTTAATTCTAACTATTCTTCCAAAGACCACACCAAAAAAATCGTATATAAGTAAATGCAAGACTTCCATATAGGAAAATTCACGACATTCTATCTATTTTAACAATTAATAGTAGACTAGTGTATTTTTTTCATTACAAGAGGCCCATGGGCCACATCGCTCACCTGAGTAACTTTGGTGATGCCATTCTTTACCAGATTTCCTCCCTTGTAATACCTATTGTCATGCCGTACCCCCTCCCCACAATGTCACAATTTAACAATTTAGTATCTACGCTACCCAAGGATGCTTCCAATTAAGTTTCAGCTTTTCTGGTTAAGTGGTTCTTGAGAAGAAGATTTTAAAACTTTTTTCCTATATATTTCTATGTAAAATTTGATTCCCTATTGTGGCCCCGCCCAACCCCAGGGGTCATGATGTGAACAATTTAGTATCTACACTACCCAAGGATGCTTCCAATTAAATTTCAGCTTTTCTGGCCAAGTGGTTTCTTGAGAAGAAGATTTTAAAACTTTTTTCCTATTTATTTCTCTGTAAATCTTTGATTCCCTATTTTGGCCCCGCCCAACCCCCGGGGGTCATATTTTAACAATTTAGAATCTACACTATCCCAGCATGCTCCTAAATAAGTTTAAGCTTTTCTGGCCCAGTGGTTCTTGAGAAGAAGATTTTTTAATGACCCCACCCTATTTTTGTCTTTTTTTGATTACCTCCCCTTGTGAGGGGTCTTGGCCCTTTACTTTTACAATTTAAACTCCCCTTTACCTATGGATGCTTTGTACCAAGTTTGGTTAAAATTGCCAGAGTGGTTCTTGAGAAGAAGTCAAAAATGTGAAAAGTTAACAGACAGACAGGCGAACGGACAGACGGATGAACGATGGACAAAATGTGATCAGTAGAGCTCACTTGAGCCTTCAGCTTAGGTGAGCTAAAAACTAAGCAGCATTTAGACCATTATTACAGCACTATAAATATAGAAAATAAGGTTTTCAACTAAACACATATATATTTACATTTGTGATTTATGAATCCATATTCAACACATACCCAGACTATCATAAGAACTTTGACGTAACAAACTTAAACAAACTTCTCCATCTTCGTTGATGTTAGGGTGCCATATCCTTGTGTTACATACAACCTGAGGTGGCTATAAGGGAAAAGAGAACAATATTACCTCATGTTTCATCCTTTATACAGTGGCTATCACTCATATGATATCACTTTTACATCAACATTAATTATCAACATGTAACGTTGCTTTGGTTTTTGGAATTAAAATAATTAAGTAAAATTAATGTGGATTTAAATAAAAATCACTGTAAAACAATTAAAAGCTAAGTAAATCATGTGATAAAAAGAATCTTTCATTGTTCGTGGTTGGAAAAGATTTTTATCAACTAAGTACCTTATATGTGTATATATCTCGCATGAGTAAATCAAAGTTCTTTTTATATTACCATCTGATACAAATATTTCACTTTCTATTTGGAGAAATTTGAAAGTCTCTGTTGTCCAAATTCTTGAAAACATTTGTTGGTCATAGAGGAAACAAATCACAGTTACAAGGAAAAATAAGTAGTGACTTTAAAAATTTACAAGCTTACTGAGTGTGTATATTATTTCCTGCCTTTACAAACATTGATAAGAAAAAATTTTTTACAATAATCCTTCTTGTGTTATTGTTTATCAGGGGTATTAAGAAAAAGCTAGTATGCATGTATATATGTCAAAGGATATCAAGCTACCAGTATTACTTGTTACCGACATTCTTAATAAACATGTTAAAATGTTTGTCTAAAAATAATTAAAAATTTAGTAAATAAGATAACTCCAAGGTTCTATGGCTTTGATCAACCCTATATGCCTCAATATAATTGTACAATTCTCAATTACTATGGGTTTGTATCCAAAAAAAAAATGCATTGTGATGAACATGTATGGGGATTTTTTTTTGAATATCAAGATAACATCAATTCATAATATTTTTTACTACAATTTCAACCAAATCTCCAAATTATTCTCAAAGATCTATATAATGCTGTGAAAACATTACCAAAAATTTCCAAATGAATCCATTTCACTTGTAATGCATTAAATTAACCACTTTAACCCTTCCATGAATGCTTATCAAGATTATTGCTCACTAATAATGTAATGATCCACCTTAAAATAACATGAATGATTGTGAAATTGCTTACTACAATGTTATATTCTTCGGGTATATCAAGAGTGAACTTGAATTTCCCACTCTTCCAAAAACCTTCATCGGGTACAATGGTCAATGTGAAAATGTGTAATTTATTTGGATCATCAAAATGCACTGTGCAGGTTTTTGGTAAGTTCTCCTCCATCTCTTGAACCTCTGTAAGAAATGAGAAAAAAATACAAAATAAAAACCAACAAAATACAGTCAATTAAATCTTGTTATCTCAAACTAGACTGGACCAAGATATCCCAGAGTGTGTGATATAGAGGTTAAAATACCCTGAGAAAGAGTGGTTAGAGCTTCAAACTCACATCAACATATCCATGTTTAATTTGGTGTTAACCTAATTATTTTCATTTAAAATAAAAAATACCAGTACCTTTGACTAAAAGTTTATCTCGAATTGAAATTCTCTTTGTGACGTCATCCTGAACAATCTTGTTTTTGGGGGACTCTTGGGGTTGTTTTAACTTCTTGGAGAGAGTGATCATAATTTTATCTGGAAAATCAAAAATATTGTTACAAGTTACAATGGCAATAAACAATCACAATCGAATGATTATGGATAAAACATAACAAGATCATTTAAATACAGCATAGTATTAAAAATATATAATATGAATTGGCAACTAATTAGATCCAGTTCATATAAATGATTCACAATTTTTAAGCTACAATAAAATGCATGGAATATTTTTTATGGAAAATGCTGATGGTTTTTTCTCTCTCTTTGATAATGATAGTTTTCTCAATTTTCTTGTTTTTAGAGATCTTTACATTTTCATCAAAGCTCCATAATCCTGAAAATTTCCAAACAGAATACAGACACAGGCCTGCTGTATGTGGAAACAAAGATGTGGAACTGTCCGAACTGGATATTCAAAATTTACAACTTAAAGAGAAACTACATGTTTATAGTATATATAAAATGCATGTAATGTTTATCATTACAGTTTCAAACATTTTGACATTTTAAATAAACTATCATAGAACAGATGAGAAATAGCATTAAATTATTCTCCTTTCAGTTTTATAAGTATATTTTATAAATTAGACATGTTGGAGAACTTTAGACTCAGGAGATGATAGTGTTGTCTTTTTGGATAAAAAAAAAGAGAGATATCTAGGGAGATTGAGAGATCAAGCATTATTAAATATTGATGAAAAGGAAGTTTAAAACTGTTTCCATCTTATAAACAAATCAAATGAGGTGCAAATGGACCGAGTGTGGGCAGTGAAAACTGTCCAAATGATCGGGCGGTGGTCCCATCCTTTTACAGATTCCTGGATCCACCTATGATTACCTACATTATGACCATACACTGTTCATTTTTAAATTTATAACATAGTTTTATATACTTATTAGATTCATCGACTTGATATCTCACCAAACTACACGTGAAGGAAATCCTACATACTTTCACTTTCTCCTCCAACTTATCATGTATAATGAACAGTGATGAAGTACAAATGAAACCCCTCTAAACTAGTTTTATCTCCAACCTCAGAAATTTACGTATATTTAATTAATCACATATACTCTCATTATGTTTGACATCGTAAATAAAATATGAAACAATATTTAGAATGTATTCTTCCCTTAGCACAAAACTGTTTTAGGTTTTGTCAATCATGTCAACAGGTCCAGCACAATCTCTTGATTAAGCTATATAGCTTTAAAAAGCCATATAGCTTTATTAAGCTATTCAAAATAGCTTGATAAAGCTATTTATATGCAATTTTTAACAAAAACGTTTTTTGAAAAAAAATAAACAAAAAGTCGTAAATATTTTACTATTCATATATGTACTATGGACTATCAAAAATTCAACCTAAATCATAGAAAGTTTTAACATTGCTGCTGTTGAATACTTTTAAGCAAAATATAAATTTCCATTATTTGAGTAACTGTGTGTGTGGTGAGGCGTGGGTAAGTATGATTGCTTCTCATTGTGCTGAACTGTTACTAATCAATTATCCTGTTGGCCATAACTGGCCTCCTTTATAATTTCATTCAAGAAATAACTGTGTGGTCACTCATCAATAGCCCCAAAACATTTAAAACTTTGAGTAAAAAGTCTCTCAAGGGGACGCAATTTGGTGAGTGATTTTTACATGCATTGTATTCAGAGCAGTACAAAGTTTAATATTTCCACTGCACCAAGGTGCGAATTTTTTCACCTGTTGAAGAAATAACACATTTGAGAAAAAAGTCTGAGAAAATAGCTTAATCAAGCTATTCTGAATAGCTTAATAAAGCTATATAGCTAAATCAAGATATATAGCTTAATCAAGAGATTGTGCCGGACCTGGTCAATTAGTCATTTAGTGACTGTTCAATGGTGTTGGTTAATTACTTAAAGTACAACTAATTGATACGTTTCAGCAAACTGTAAATCTCTGAAACATCGAAATGAGTACCACAATGCAGTGATTCTGCCAGTAAATAATCATAATTACCCTCCGATCTTCCACATAAGTAAAAATGTAAGTTCTTGTGTAGTTGTTGTTTCTTCTCACAAAATTTATTGTATGTCGATCCCGATCCGTTTAAAACACACGTTTTTTATAATCGCTTTTACCCTAAAATAATACACTGTATACCTTCCAAATTCACTGTACGTAGATATCCAAATGTTTGCATAGAATTAACAATTGCTTAATTCAGGAAATGCACCACTTGCCAAACGAATGAATTATTCATTTTTATGACACCAAAATCCATGTAACTGTCATTCAGAACAGAGACATAATAGAGGGACCGCTGACTCATTTTCGCGCCAAATTATATGTCTCTGTTCAGAAGTTATTTTCTTGCAATTTGATGTCCAAGTCATCTCAGTGATAAAGTATATGTACTCGTATATTATAATATCTACAGCTAGTATGCTTTAGCCAAGAGAAGCTGTATATTGGATATGAACAAGAGACACATGACATGGGTCACTTCGCTCACCTGAGTAACTTTGGCCATGCTGTTCTTTAGCAGATCTCCCCCCCCGTAATACTCATTGTGACCCCACCCTACCCTCAGGGTCATGAATTGGACAATTCAGAATCAACACTACCCATGATGCTTCTATATAAGTTTAGGCTTTTCTGGCCCAGTGTTCTTGAGAAGATTTTGTAATGACTTTATCCTATTTTTGTCATCTTGATAAACTCCTCCTTCACTCAAGAATGCTTTGTACCAAGCTTGATCAAAATTGGCCCAGTGCATGGTTCTTGAGAAGAAGTTGAAAATGTGAAAAGACGGAGAGATGGGTGGATGATGGACATGGGTAATCAAATAAGAGGCCCATGGGCCTTATAGGTCACCTGAGCATTATGCAACAACTTTCCAGTGATTTAATTTAATTCATGTTTTAATCCAGATGCTATGGCGTTCACAATTTTGAAACAGACACCACTGATCATCATAACAATACACTTAGCAATTGCTTACTTTGTTTACTTAATACCCATAGGCAGGGTGGGGGAGCAAAAAATGCATTTCAAGTAATAAGTAATATTCAGCAATAATCAGTAATGCCCCTATCACACATGAACCCCTGACCCTTAGGCCTAGATCCACACATTGCACAATTTTTGAAAAGGCACCCTTGCTTTTCAAAAATATTTGATTAATACCAAGGAGCAGATCTCAAACAATTCATCCAGTTTCAGTATATAAGTACACCCCCCCTATGGTACCCCTGACCCTGGGGCCTTGAAATTCACAATTCTGGAAGATTAGGGTCCTTGCTCATCATAACTACATAGGTAGTTCATCTGCTTAATACCCAAGAGCAGAGAAGAAAATTTTCAAAGATTTAATGTATTTTCACTATATAATCAATAGAGCCCTGCCCTAACACCAGAACCCCTGACCCTAGGGCCATAAAATTCACAATTTTGGAAGAGGCACTCTTGCTCATCATAACTATGTACTTAGTTAGATTTTTTAATACCCAGGAGCAGAGAAGAAGATTTTCAAAGATTTAACGTATTTTCACTATATAATCAATAGAGCCCTGCCCTATCACTAGAACCCCTGACCCTAGGGCCATAAAATCAAAATTTTGGAAGAGGTATTCTTGCTCATCATAACTATGTACTTAGTTTATTTAATTCCTAGGAGAGAAAAGAAATTTTTTCAAAGAATTCATGTATTTTCATTATATAATCAATAGAGCCCCGCCCTAACACCCGAACCCTGACCCTGGGGCCATAAAATTCACAATTTTGGTAGAGGCACTCTTGCACATCATAACTATGCACTTAGTTAGTTTATTTAATACCCAGGAGCAGAGAAGAAGATTTTCAAAGAAATAATGCATTTTCAATATATACTTATTTAGCCCCGCCCTAGCAATAGAACCCCTGACCCCAGGGCCATGAATTTCACAATTCTGGTAGAGGACTCAATGCTGATTACAATCATGCAAACATTTTGACTACTTGATGTCCAGGAGTAAAGAAGAAGATTTTTAAAGATTGCATTAATTTTAGTGGTTTTTGCCCCACCCACCAGGCCCCAGGGGGGCAGGGACCATGAAATTCACAATTTTTGTTCCCCTTCACCCATAGATGCTTTGTGCCAAATTTGGTTGAAATTGGTTCAGTGGTTGCAGAGAAGAAGCTGAAAATGTTCAAATGTTAACGGACAACGCAAGACGGACGAAAACAGATAGCAATAGGTCACCTGAGTTTACTAAGGTGATGACCTAAAAAGCTCACTATAGCTTTCAGCTCAGGTGAGTTAAAATTATTGTCTATTCATTATGTCAAAACAAATCTACATGCTTGTTTAAAACAAATTCATGTAGTGGCAACTTTAAATAAGTTTGAAAAACTTGAATTTCTTTTAAATCCAAGAATGCTTGGGGACATAGGTCCTGGCAAAGAAGTGATGCATATATAAAAGTTCCTCTTTATCTGACACCAATTTCATGAAACAATGCTGAAACAAGCATTCAATGCAACATTTTATTATAAATGCAAAATCAGATACATTTAGATATGAATTACTCAAAACTTTAAATAAAAAAATTTAAATAAATACTTAATATGTTGATATAAATAAATGTACATACATGTAAGTATTGTCTTATAGAAACTTTCCAGAATACTGTAGAGATATTTTTTTCCGCGGGGTCATGATTCCGCGGAATCTCAATTTCTGTTTAATCCGCGTTGATTTTCTTGACTGTCACTGTATGCCTTACATTTATATTAAGTACGCTTGGACAAATTTCCGCGGAAAATTTGTGACCGCGTACATAGTGTAAATTAATACCACGCGGAAAAAAGTACTTCTACAGTACTAACAATAATTTATATCGAAATTAATCAAGAAGTCATTGATGAAAACAAAAGTAACTGCAAGTCAAGAAGCGACACACTCCAAGAAAAAAATATAGTTCAATTGTCTCTCATAATAAATTACGCATGTCGACTATTCATACACTGAGTTGTAAAGCATGTACAATTTTATGCATATTCTATGCATATACTGCGGTACATTAATGAAAGATTTTTTTTTTTCAAATGGAAAACTAGAAATGACTAAACCAAATAGCAAATAATTTGATAATTCATGTTATACACAAATGTACCTTTGGAGAAATAAATCAACATCCCAATGCTTTTGTGGTACAAAAAGTGTATGTTTTTCCAAGGCCTAAGAACAATATATTTATGCAACTGACTACAATTTCATGCAATTTGTTGATAAATAACAATTGTGTGATTGTATCTTTTCTTTCAAACATACAGTAATGGTTATTAGACTGTGAAGTCCCTTTTAGATGCATTTTAAAGTTAGCAAGTTGGCTTTGAGAAAAATATGTATTAACCATGTATGTTTAGAGGAGAGCCTCAAACTGTTTTTTTTAAATGCATTTCAAAATTATGTCTCTATCTTAAAGAAAAAAATCGTTTTACATTCAGCTTCTATGAGTAAATATATTTTATTCTTAGGCTTAATAATTCTGAAAGAAAAGCAAATCTAAACTAAAATGTTTTTGTTTAACAAAAATGGTCATGTGAAATGTATTCAACTTTATATTTAAAGTGCTTCCTTTCAACAATTTGCACTGAAACCCTTGTAAAATAAATACACATACATAAAGCAACAAATATTCCATGCTATAAATTACAATACTTCTCAAATCATCTTGTTTGAATATTTCACCATACCATATAAATACAGGCTAAATCTATCTTCCATACCATCCATAGCATCAAGTTTACATGCATTCATGATCATTTGTAAACTATGCAAAACATGTTTTATACTAAATAAAACTTGCCTTTATAATTAAGCATTCACAATAATCAAGTGATACATGTATTTAATAAAAATAAGACAAAAAATCCCCATTCTAAAAAATAAGGAATTACCAGGAATAAAAATTAAAAACTAGTTTAAAAATTATTCAGCTATAATATACTACAATTACTTCACATTCAATATTTTAACAATTTGCTCCCCTGTCTGTTTTCTGGGATTTCTGATCTCCATGACATGGCAATAAAATCCCTTGTGTAAAACCAAATACATTAAAACATTGTACAGAGGCGGGTGATTACTAACAATCAATCTATGGTAGACCATCTTGTAGAATTGACGACATCAAAACCTTGTCTTGAAGAGCATGTTCAAGTTCTTTTTCATCCAGCTTCAGCGCTACCTTCAAGAGTAAATAGATCGATTTAAAACCTGAGTACAAGTATTAAGGCTATCTAAATTTAATTCCCTGGTTCTCAGGCCAATTTTCTCCAAAACAGATGCGGGAGGGCGGCATTTTATTTTTCATTTTATTGGCAATAAAGTAGATGAGGGAGGTATTTTTTTTTAATTTTAATTTCCGATTTTTCTTTAACATAAAGATAATTTTTTTAATCACATATATACTTTCCATTTCTGGTCAAAATTTCTGCTTTATCCATTGCTTAACAGCGTGTAAACATCATAGGTAATGTCCTTGAAAGTATTTTCAAACGAAGTAGCCAAAATCTCATTGTAAATGGCTACCGGAAGTGATATTTGAATACTAAACTACGAAACAAATGAGGTCAGAATTTTTTTTCCCGGATTGGTCTCCGCAATACCAACTTTTTATTTTATCAAAAATACAATAAAATCGGCAATGCGGCTACCTCAAAATGGATGCGCGCGGGCCTGAGAACCAAGATTTCAGTTTTATATGGCCTAACATTGTACAATAAGCCATACTCATATGGTTGTAGCTATGAAACAACATACATGTACAATGTATACATACATGTACTTGTAAAATTATAAACACTGGCTGTAGAAAAAGTGGGTCATCTTCTATGATAATTATCCAGGGTTCTCCATCATTTGAAATGTTACTGTGTTGCAGAGTTAACGCGAAGAACTAAAATTTCGCGGAATTTTCGCGATCAAATTCGCAACTAAATCACTATTTATGAAAATTACAAAAGAATACATGCACACACTTATTTTTAAAAATCGCTAATTAGTTACACAAATGGTATGGTTGTACATTTTGAGAAAAGTAAAAACACGTACATTCTGAAAAGCAGAGGAAATTCTGACCGATACAGTCGTACTAATTAACATTTTTCAAAGTAAATTTGCCGTGATTATTTATCAGTTTTCGTGATCGAATTATCACATTACAAAAACAAAAAAAAAAGAAACTTCAGAACAGTAAAATATTTTAAGAGTTCCTAGAACATGTTCAAAATTTTAAGCAATTTATTTACATCAATTGAATGACTTATGTTATGTCTGACTTAACAGTGCTAAAATAATTCTAGAGCCGTGGCTCTATAGAAAAGACATATTTAAATATTTTTTTTTTAAATTATACACTGTATTTTATTGCAACTACCAATTAACCCTTACATGGAAGTGTGAAAACAAATCATTTGTCTTCGTTCTATCATGCGTAAAGTCCGGTGAGGGTCTAAAAGATAATTAATTGATTATGCAAGGTGAAGTCCTAGTGTTTAAGTGCTCTAACTTTTATAATTGAAAGAGGATATAATTGTTTAATTAAAGTCTCAGTAAGAGAGGAATTGTGTGTTTAGATTTTCTAATTGTCACAGATCTTTCTGTGTTGGCAAAATTTTTACTGTGTTGCATGCATACAATTTGAATTGTTACTGTGTTGGAGAAAATTTTACTGTGTTGCTTGCAACACAGTAAAACGGCTCATGGAGAACCCTGATTATCATAAATATTGACAAAAGAGACAGGTTGATTAACAATACCTTTGCCATCCTTCCATCTTTGACTTTCTTGATCCCTGTAATACCGCGGGTTTCCAGGAGACTGATTATACCCTGGTACTCGGAGTAATCTACTGAGGCCATCTGTCTCTTCTTACATATCTTAGTGTACGTGTCGTGTAGCTGAAATGTATTTAGTTTCCGCTTAGAGAAGAACACAGAGGACATCATGTATGAACATTCAGGGTTTTCTTGGTAAAATAAATGTAGGTTTTCTGTATATATTTTTTATCACAAAATTTGTCTTTCTGAAGTATGACTCTTGAATTCATATTTGATTTTAAAGACCATTTTCATGATTGACAATATATCATTCTACTTACTTTGCCCATGGTGACTTCTTTTAATTTTCCCTGTTTCACCATAAGAAGGAGTGTGCACACAATAAGTTTCTGCTGTAGAGGAATGCTTTCTTGACTGTTAGAAGTTGAACTAGAGCCGTACACTTCCGACAACACTTTGGAAATCTGCATGACTCCGATCTTCTTAATTGGAGGGTTTACTTTGGTGGGACTGTTTAGACAATCTGAAATATTTTTTTGTTTGAATTACTACCCCATGCATATTGTTCCTTAAAATGCTTATGTTCAATCATTTTTTTAAATTTAAAATCAAGTATAAATGAAAATCTTAAATATCATTTGTCGCACTGACATCTAAAGGAGCAACCAAAAATCTACTAAATGAAAGTCAATAATTTTTTCCCTAAACTATATAATAAGATGATAAACTTTTCGTTCACTTTTATTTTGATCCTCCTAGTTTTCTTCAAACATAATATATATCCTTTTCCTTACTTTAAGACCTACAGTACATTGCATTTTAAAATACTAACCAGCTGCCGAGACTTTTAAGACCTGTTGAGCTTTAACTTCGTGCTCGACCATTTCAATGGCGCGGCGACACACATCCAGTGCTTTCCTCATGTCACCTGCCACTGCGGATATCTTCCTGGCACAGAACTGCACCGCACTGGGCTCCATAACAGATACACCATCCTTCTCCAGCTGTAATCAAGGAAAACAAACTAAATAAATATATTAAACAATGAATAATGTAAAGAACTTTAAATTAGTCCAGTATCATTTTCAGGAGTTTTAAAAGAGATTCACATTTTCATATAATCAAATCACAGTGTGACAAAACTACAAGCCACATTCAATTAAGAATTTATGTTTTCCATATTTGTATGATACTCAAAATATAGCCTTTATAAATGAACGAAATGAAGTCCAGCTTTGAATTTTTGCCTGAATTACTTTTATTCCTTTCCTACAAAAGAGTTTAACCCCCCTATTGCCTCTCTCCCTCTCAAATTTTAAATTCCTCTCTTGTTCTTAATTCATACCATCAGTAGTCTGTCCTGGAGAATAGCAGCAATCTGTTCCTTACTGTAGGGAGCAAAATTCAGCAGCTGTGGCTTGCAGTTTGGCCTGGCTTGCAGACGAGGCAAAATTCTGTCTGTCAGGTCCAATGCGTTGGCAATACCTGTAGGATAGAGAATGATCATTATAACAAGTTTATATCAATGGTTGGAATAAAAAATACAGGTTCATGTACATTATGATTTTTTTTTAATTTTTATACCTCCCAAAAATGCTTATGTCTATCATATCTATCAAAGTTAAATGCCCAAACTTGAGGATAAATGTTGATTACTATTCATACTTACAAAGAGATCAACTTCTATCCAAACATTTATTTTGTTCGTCAACATGAACTTCAAATTTTCATAAATTTCATTACCTAGGTCATGATTTTTATCATTTTGAAAAAAATTGTTTTCTGAAATAGTGCTATTATATTCAGCATTACATTTTTCTTTTAGAAGGAGAATAAGCTAGTTTTTTATTTAACTCTTTAAGTAACTAACCTATCAATACAAGTCGAGATTTCTGTAAAGAGGGCCACTCAAAAATCGTGTAGAGGATTTCTTGATTTTTACTGTCCAGCTGATCTATTTCATCCAAAACCATTATTCTACAAAGAAATATCATGATCCATAATAAAATATCAGATGTTCTTTGAACAATTTTTTTAAAAAAAATTAATTTCACTATTAATATCAAGCCGTTTCTGTTATTTACATGCTGGGTCCCGTTGTTGTCAGACATTTCTCCACAGCTCGAAGCCTGTCCTTGGCTGATGGTGGCGACTTTCCAGTCAAGTCAGTGTATAACTTCCCATATACTGTTGCCGAGTCTTTCAGTGTCATGCAGTTCAAGTACAGACTCTTACAGCTGTGAGATGCCTGCAAAATCACAATTTACTGGTTTATTCCAGAATCTGTTGATTTAATAGAGAACACACTTTTCTGAAAAGCATACATGAATTAAAGTAAACAAAGACACAAACATTTTATCCAGTAGTTATTTCATGTATATTTATATGCAATTAATAGTTGTTCGTAGAGATTTTTTTTTTACCAATCAAGATTGTAATCTAATAGTGGAATCAAAGAATCTTTTTATAATAAATAATTTTTGTTCATACTTTGATGTTGTCCAAGATGTGTGATAGTGACGCTGTTTTGCCTGTGCCTGGGGCTCCAGAAATATAGAGGCTGCCTGAGGTTTTATTGGAGACGTGACTTTTGACAAACTTGTTAATTTCTTCCACCTCTCTCTCCCTTCCTACCAGTCTGTCAGGTTTAGCTGTGTGAAATGTCTGCTTGGCTTTATGATATGCTTGTCCTATATAAAATGCATATCGGTAATATTATCAGTATTTCTTATGAAGTCAAAACTGGTTAACACAACATAAACTTAACTATGGATTCTATGAATACAATTCTTTCTTGGTAGTACATTATATATAATAGTCTTTAAAAATGTGCTTACCTTGTTACAAATAATTTATTAGCCCTAAAATATGAGCCATTTGTAAAGATGTGTAATCAACTAAATTTTCACCAATTTTTGCTTCCTTACCATTAGGACGTTGGAGTTTGAGCACTGGGGATGATAATTTTTTCTCCTCTGCTAAAATCTGTTTTCTGGCTGGTGATGACAAAGGCTTAACACTACAAATCCCTACAAACAAAATCATAATGCCTTCATGATTACAAACTATCAATTTGATTGAAAATTGAAATCTGGAGTTTTTACAATGTATGTTTGGACTACAATCAATAGACATATTGTAATACAATATTATATATCAAGCTGTTCAGTTCATTTTATACCTGGTAATTTCGCCTTGACCGGTGTATTCTCTTTATCAGCACCATTGTTTGCTTTAAGTGGAGACTTCACCTTTGATCCAACTGAAATTTTTAAAACATTTTAATTTGTGCAACAATAAGTTTTTGGATATCTTCAAATTTTTGGGGGTCCCATTCAGTTGAGATTGGAATTTGACAGTTGATAAAGTGTATAAGAATGTTACCTGAAGTTGTGGAATTTATAGCTTTTTGTTTGGCTGGAGAAGAAAAAATCCCATCTTTCAGCTTTTCCGTTGTTTCAGGCTGGGGTACATTTTCAGAATCTGCTCAAAAAATTAAACTCTCAATATAGTACATTTTACCAAGCACATGAAATTATAACATGGTTGGGCAAGATGTCATATATTATTTACTGCAAACCAACTTTTATTCGCATTGACTTTATTTTGCAAGTTACCGTGGGTTAATTAGTTAGCGACGATTAATTTTCATGATCAAGCCTTTTTTTTAATCTGTTGTTAATAGAGACAAAGACTTTAAGGATCGGTTTGTGGCGAGAAAAATTTTCACCATGACAAGGCTCTCGTGAACATCATGAAAATTTCTTACAGGCAAATAAAATTTGGTTTACAGTACTATCTTAATGGATTGACAAAGTCAATTCATTTCTGTTTTTTTTTTCTCCATTTCAAATTCATTTATATGCACTTTTCATTAGTTATAGGTCAGTCATTTTAAATCAATGGATCCTATCACTATGTGATACAAAGTGTATTTTCTTTACCTGATAACTGTTTTGTGCACAGTTTTGTCCTTAGACTTGATCTAGTTGGTGTTTCTCCACATCTTTTAAGGGTCTCAGTACTCTCCTTTGACTTTTTTGTTGGAGAACATTTCAGTGCTAAAGCAGCATCATTTTCATCTGAAATGCGAAAATGCATATAAAAAATTACCTGGTGTATTTTTCTGCATGGTCAATTATTTTGAAAAGACTGAAGAGTAGACTTGTATCAGGTTCTCATGTTTTCAATGGTCATTACATATATTTCTGTTAATCTATTTTTCATGCTTTAGTATTCCCTAAAATGAGTTTATATTCCTTATTAGCGGAGAACTTGACATGATAAATTTATTGAAAAACATCATAATTACAAGAAGAATAACTTTATTTAGATGCTCCTATTGTGACAATTACTGTGACTGCAAGAAAAAGATTATTCAATAAATTTTAGTGTTAAGACTCTTTTTACGCTGCTAAACTGTAAATTTCTGCTTGAGAAAATTTGGACAGATAATGCAGAGAGCTACAGATGCATGCATTGTAAAAACCTTCAACTTACGCTGCCGATTTTTATAGCTCACTTCAGGTATTATTTCTTATATTTAATGTTTACCCCAGCTTTATAAATGATATTCAATAACCATACATTTAACTCCTATTCCTGAATTTTTATTTACCTGCCACCGCTTCAAGAATGGCAGTTTGTGGAAGTGGTCGTAAAAATTAATTTTTTAAATCAACATTCCAAATCCAGAGGACTATTCAGACCCAACCGTTGAATGGTATATAAAGTACAGTATCAATAATTGAAGTAAAATATATGAGTGTGATCATTAATTATCGGATACATTGCAAGAGTGTAAAAAAGCATAAACTACGAGAAATAATACCTGAAGTGAGCGACAAAAAATCGGCGGAGTAAATCGAAGGTTTTTATAACGCATGGATCTGTAGCTCTCTGCTTTATCCGGATTTTCTCAAACAGAGAGCTACAGTTCTGCATGCTAGACTTATTTTATGAATTACTGTCCGTCACCAAACTTTGATAAAATGTTTCAACAAATCAAATAACTAACTGACTAATGCAAGACATCCTTTTCATTGGCTAAATCCTATTCACATTTTTTAGTATTAGAAAATGCACATAAAGAAGACTTAACATTATTTGAGCCAGCAAAAGCGATTTTGTATGTTATATCATATATATTAAAAAAAAACTGTACTTTGAAAAATTGTGAACAAAGCTGTAATGAATTCAAGTTAGGGTGTTGATCTTTCAAAAACTTGTAGCGTCAGGATATTTTTTTCCATATTCTTCTTTCCTTTAAAGTGCATTATAATTACCAGACTATGCATTTAATATATTACCATCACTGTATCTTTTTCTAGGAGATTCGGTCTGGGATCTGCTTTTGTTCTGTGCTCGTTGTTTTGCCCTTGTCGATCTAGTTGACTTTTTAACTTGAAATTCCAACTTTCTTTGTACTCGGGTTTCCATGTCTGCCTCTACAAATAAATACCCAAGTACTACACACCATAAACTTCTTAGTAAGCGGCCAAAAAATGTAAACAAAAGTTTTGAAGACTTTTTGGCAAATTATATCACATAAAGTTAGCGATATTTTTTAGTATGCTATTAAGAAAATAAGTCAACAATTCATTTAACATAATTTGAAAATGATCAACGCTGTGAATCACCTGTAAGCTCTTGTTTTCCTGTCCACGTAAATAGACCCAAGCTGACAAGGGACAAAGTTGGCGCGAACACAATGTGACGTCACGTCGGATAGACCAATCGCTAATCGGGTCAAAGATAAAATTACAAACCGTGCTAAAAAACATCGTTTTCCCGAAATTTTGAGTTTTTCTTGAGTAATGGGTGTCATATAATGACATATCTAGAGACATATCGGTCTCTGATATATCAATATTTTTTTCAAGATTCAAGACTATAAGATTAACAATAATGATTGAAATTTCAAAAGGAAGGAAAAACTTAATAAACTTGGCTTTAAAACTTGCATAAATCATATATATAGAATGTAAAATAATGAATTTTAAAACATGCCAGTTGTTCAGCATATTTCAGACACTTACTTTCGTTTCCTTGAAGGGGGGAGGGGGGCAAACTTACCTTAAACTTACATTAAAAATCTTGGATAATAAACAAAAAATAATTTTAAAAAATATTACAATAACCCCCAACCTCCCACCCACCACCATAATCAGGGGCGTAGCCAGAGTACATTTGATGAGGACGCCTGGATAGGCTGGGGGTTTGGGGGTCGCCCTAAGACCCCCAATGGGTCCAGAGCGAAGCCCTGGTGGGGGTTTTGAATTTTCGACGATTTCGATGCGCATGTTTGACCCTTCTGAAAGCATTTTTCTTACACTTTTTCTGTTTGTTATGCAGCCACATTTAAGGTCTGTTCTTTCCTTGTATAAAAAGCGGATAGTCACTTAAAAATAAGAAAAGATCTGTCCAAAAGCGAACCCACTAAAACAATTTTAGACTTGAAGCTCGACAAAATACGTATGGTAACATACAGTTACCGTAATTGGTTAGAGTGGTTGACTGGTTTAGACAGACCACGTAATTGACTGATAGTCAGGCTTACATTAATATTAAAAATACACCTCCAACGATTAAAAATATCAAAGACAGAAGAATTCTTTTCAACTCATTTTCTTGCACTTATGTACATTGTATACATTTTAAAATGATGTTCATAAATATTCACAAATCTGGTATCTTAAACTTTTTGCAACAATTATAAAAAACATGTAAAATATACTACTGGTTTTAAGATAGTGTAACAGATGCCTTATCAGGGGCGGATCCAGGAATTGAAGTTAGGGGGCGCAAGATTTAGGCAGGGGGACTGGGGGCCGCCTTGAGGCCTGGTGGGGGCCAGAAGGCGAAGCCCCAGGAAGCTCATGGATTCTAGAGGTTTTGTAGGGTAAAAATGAGGTCTACCAAGTACTGCGAGTGGACGTTTTAAACATCAATTTTCTCGACAAAACTATGTTTATGCTATCTTTGACAATTTTAGGGGCGCCCCCTCCCTTAAATCCGCCTTTGCTTATTTTTATTTTTCTTAAAGGTTAAACTGAATTTTACCAATTTTCGACTTTTGATGTTCATATATAAAGATGAATAATGATTTTTGAAGTATCCCATGAATCCAATATTACTGAGGTTAAAATGGGGGGGGGGGGGGGGTGTCCTTACAGAAGTTAAGCATTGCGGTTGGAAGCTAAGGTAATTTCCATTAAGGTAGGATTCTTCTCACATTTCTTGTATTTAAGAATTGATGAAATTTTCACAGAATCAAGAGGACAATATCACTAAGTGATGGTATCAGTGAGATTAAATTTGACCGTTTAATATTAGAGGGAAGGTCAGGTCAAGGTCATTACCTTTTCCCTGGACATTAAGGATAAAAAATTATTGTTTCCAATCATGCGATCCCTACTTGTAATTCAAAAGATTGAATGTTTTTCTTTTTGCATAAAAAGATACTACCATATAAGGCCTATAACTAAAGATGATATTACCAAATTGACATGGATAATTTAAATAAAATAGATATTTGCTAATCCGAATTTCCTCTACTTTTCTTAAATTTTTAGGATTTATTAGTTATTTTTATATGCTTCCTATATTTAACTTTTTCCAATTTTCACATATAGTAAAGTTGTTCTAAAAAGGTACAAAATGATACAAAAACGAAAAGTTTTGATCGTTTACTGAGAGAGAAATAACACTTCTTGCGGATATTTTGGCTCAAATTTGTACTTATGTTTGAAGCATTTAAAAGCCATCATAGTTCTTGTATGTGTGAAAAATCTTATTTATATGATATATTTTGAAACTTTAGTCCCTTATCATTAATTTAACTTACATTTGAAAATTTCGTCTAGTCTTTGATTGCGTAAAAATTGTAACCAAAGTCAATGTTATCTAATAATTTTGAGAGGCAGAAAAGAAGATATTTTCATACGCCACCATTCCGCCAAAAATACAGTCCCTGATAGTTTTCAAACACAGTTTACCATTTCTATTTAAAGTTGTATAATTGTGATGAGGAAAGAAAAATATGGTCTTTTAAATCTCTTACATCTAAATATATAAGACATATGAACAAATATACTTTGAATATTCCATCTAGTCAGAAACCGTAGAAGAATCCTACCTTAAGAGAAATTGACATTTTTGGCATTAAATAAAATTATCGTTTCTTTTAAGGGAACCGACTGGGGTTTTATACAGGGTTAACAACTATAGCTTCCAAAGATTCACTTTATTTTGAAACGGGGTGGGAACCGCTTAGTTGTAGAAGACAAGAAGCTAGATTAAAAATAATGTTCAAACTTCATAATAATTTAGTGCCAGAATACTTAATGGACATCCTTCCAAATATGCGCTGTAACACATCTATCTACTCGACAAGAAATTCTCAAAATTATGATATTCCAAAGTGTCGATTACAAACTTATAAGTCTACGTTTATTCCTACTGTAGTTAACGAATGGAACTCCATTCCACTTGAAACTCGAAATTTACAGTCAATGTCAAAATTCAAATCTAAAATTAGTAATAAAAAATCTAGATCTGCCCCACCTTCATACTTTGATTACGGTAACAGAAGACTTAATGTTCTTCAAACCAGACTACGACATAATTGTGTATTAAATAACGACCTTTATAGATGCAATTTAATATCAAGTCCCTTGTGCACATGCGGTAAAGTTGAGGACACATATCATTATTTTTTCGTATGTCCAAAGTATGCGAACGCCAGAAATGAATTTTTAAATAATTTTTTACAATTTGATAAAATCCACATACTAGATACACATGTCTTATTATGGGGGGGGGGTTGATTCACTGAATAATGCAGAGAATGAACGTCTCTTTTCTTTTGTTCAAACATTTATTAAGCATTCTGGTAGATTTCCTTGTTAATTACTGTACCTGTATATTAATATATGAATTTGTTCAACTTTTATGTATTTATACATATATGCAAAATGCATCAATTTGTTTACTTTTGCAAATTCTGAATCCTTTATATAGCATGTTTAACTGTGACAATATCAATGTGTAATTTACATGTATAGGGAGAGGGCGTTATAAGTATTCAGTACTTGTGCTCAATCCCTTTGTAATTATATTACAATAAAATATGTTCAAATCAGAGAAACTCTTTTTAAAGAATGTAATGATTTATAACACTTTTAAAAAATCAGCAATATTCGATAGTTAATCAAAATCCGGGAAAATCTTTTGATTTCAGTTAGGTGTATAATATCGTATTTTCCCCCGAATCTGATTCTGTTGATTTTGATTTTCTTTTATTTTTTTATTGTTAATTCTAAATTGTCTCTCTTTTTTTTTTTTTTTAAATTATTTACTAATATTTTGCAAAAAATATGAGTTCCCTTTCCAATATTACGCCTGTCTCGCTCTCTTCTTCTTTCATTTCTTTTCTTTCTTTCTTTCCTTTTTTTTTTTTTTTTTTTTTTTTTTTTTGAAAATGATGTGGACGTTTTTGCGTACAAAAGTACGCCTTGCTACGCACCTGATAATTAACTGCATTTCAAATGGGGTAGGAAAGAGCAAAGCAGATTCCGGACCGTGACTTTAGACAATGCATAATATAGTCATTCATCGCCATCGGAGCTACAGGAAAAGAAAGGAATCTAGCTTGCAGTTTTAGACTTGAATATCATATCCATGCAGCAGAGAAACCTTCAGTTGTCCATAACAAAATTGAGACCCATGGGCAAAATCGCTCACCAGAGCACCGTGGCTAAGAAAATGGCGAAAAACTCAGTTAAATACGTAAGTAACTTCCCGACCTACCCTTAAAGGGGTCTGGGAGGGGGGTGTATGATTTGAATAAATTTGAATCTACACTATAACTAAGAAAGCTTAAATATTTCTTGACTTAATGTGGCTTTTTTCCCTATAAGTTTGAACTTTCAATTTAGCCCGGCCTTACCCCCGGGGGTCATGATTTTAAAAAAAATTGAATCTACACCATGGTTTTGTTGCTCTTGAGAAGGAGGTTTTTTTAATTAAAGATTTGTCCTTTAATTTTTGTAAAACTTTGATCATCCATTGTGGTCCCACCCTATCCCCGGGGATCATGATTTCAACTAGCTGCAGAACTGTAGCTCTCTTTGAGAAAAGACAGATACTTTATCTGTCCGAATTTTCTCAAGCAGAGAGCTACAGTTCTGCAGCTAGATTTCAACAAGCTTGAATCCACGTACACTACCTCATAATAAATTATAAATGAAATACATACATGGAGGAAACGAACAGTATTCATGCTCAAAAGCCAATGAAAAAAATACAAATAAGAACAGAGCAATTAAACACGGACCTCAAAAACATCAGAGGTGTGATCAGTTGCCATGGAGGAGTGAACATCCCCAGCCCAAACTTCCGCCAGAGATCGTTTGCTCACAACTCTCTCTGTAGATGAGGCGTCGAGGGGGAGTATGATCCCCAGCCGACCGGTCACACCCGTCATTTCTCCTTGTCATAATAGGGAAATAACGGGAAAATCCGTTAAAATTACCAATTGCAGTGTAAAATAATGGACTAACAATTATAGTATGAAAAAACGTCAGTCAGCATTTGACTCAATGCTCAATCATGGTTGTGTAAAGCGTTGTTCTTTAGAAGATTTTTCCGATATATTCCTATATGTAAAACTTCGTCCATCATAGCCCGTTCCTACCCCGGGGGTCATGATTTGAACAAACTTGAATTCACCTTACGTGAGGATGCTTCCACATTAGTTTCATTTTTCCGACCCAGTGGTTCTTTTGAAGAATTTTTTTTAAACATTCCACCAAATTTTCACTATTTTTTATTTAGCTCCCCTTGAAAGAGGGCGTAGCCCTTCATTTGAACAAACTTGAATCCCCTTCACCCAAATATGCTTTATGGCAAGTTGAATGAATTTGACCATGCAAGTGGTTCGGGAGAAGAAGTCGAAAATGTGAAAAGTTTATAGAGGGACGGACAAACAGACGGACTACACACAAATTGTGATCAGAAAGGCTCACTTTCAGGAGCTTCAGCCCAGGTGAGCCAAAAATCATTTATTTTAGGTATATTGAAGGCAGAAAAAATTATGAAAAAGCTATTTTTTTTATTTCACGGTTAAAATATTAATTTCTTTACTTCTATATGTACTGAAAAACCTCTAAATGTGCACTCCACTCGGCGATATCAACATCACACGAATCAATTTTACCAAAAGCGAGAGAAAAAAGTCGGGTTTGGCATACACTAAAGAGTGAAACAGCTGTGGAGGAAATTCGAACTGAAATATTGCATCAACGCGTGCAAAGAAAGGTTGCAATGCAATTTGATAAATAACAATGCTATGTTACGGTTATTTAGAGAAAAGTTGCAGATCAAAATAGGCTATTTTCTTACTAGGCTGGGGGATCGAAAAATGGAGCCCACTTCTTTATTTATTGTTCGCTCACTCCCTGCTAATGACAGAATCTCCATGGAATTTGACTATTCTCACGATGGAGGAAAACCTAAACAGTTCCGAATGGATAGAATAAAAGAGGAGGAAATGGGTCAAACTTTTTCACGACTTAAAAATTCCATAACATCAAAATTTCTAAAAAGGAAGAGAAAGAAAAATGAACCAGAAATTGAATACGAGGAAACCCCCCTTAAGTTTACCATAAATGGTGTTGAAATCAATTCAGAGAGCAAAGTACGTGTTGTAGAAGCCTTGACTCAGGGATCCGAAGTCTGTATTAACGATCAAAAGTATCAGGTATCAGTTAACCCCCCTACAGTGTTAAAATTAGAGCTTCCCAAGAGTATGATGTCAGGGTTCCCAATTTTCCCAAAGGTGGATTTACAGTTTGCTAATGTGATGGACAGTGAGTACACGTGGAACAGAGTACATAAAGATTTCATTCATCTTAATGATTCTCTAAAACATGCAAATCGGACATTCCTGTGCAATGAAAAATCTTACACACCAACCAATGACGACATTGACCATAAAATTGAACTTAGCTGTATTCCAAAGCTCGGGGATAAGTCAGGAAGTATGTCCACAGTCATCAGTAAAGTGGAGGTTGAAGCAGGTCCAGGGGTCTGTCCGTTTGAGACGAGACACATGTACAATTCAGAACTGACCGATAGCACAAGGTACTTATAGTGATGTACTACACTCTTATTGTCAGGCTTGTCTACAATGAGTTGAGTTTATCACATCATCACCAAATGGCTGTTCGTTCTTATCTTTGAATAAGATAGTCGTGTTACTTGGAGAGATTGTTTGATTAATTATGATAAATTCAGAATGTTATAATGATTTACTAAATCTCTATTCCTTTTCTTAGACTAGATTCTATTCTTTCTAAATTTAAATATTGTTACTAAATACCCAATCATGGCCTTTGTACACAACTGTACAAATGAAATGTGAGTTTTAATACTATTAGCTATATTCTCACTTTTATCAATATACAATAAATAACTGTTGTATTTTTAGTTTCAGAGTGGTGTCCTATAACATACTGGCAGATGCGTTTGCAGACACAGACTTCACTAGAAATGAACTGTATCCATATTGTCCTCCTTACGCACAGTCCATAGATTACAGAAAACAACTGCTACTGAAAGAGATTCTCGGTAAATTATCTCTGTCAAGAGATCAAGAAAATAATTTTACTGAAAAGTAATGGCAAAGAAAAGCTATATGTAAAGTATGTAAATGAAATGCATATCAACCACCCAGCCTGGTGGTTTTTCTAAAATGTTAATCATTATAAATGTAAATTATAAATGTGATTTAACAGGATACAATGCAGATATCATTTGCCTTCAAGAAGTAGATGAGAAGATATTTGACAGGTATCTCTTGCCAGCCCTTCAGATTAATGGCTTTTCGGGAGTGTTTCAGATGAAAACTGGGAAAATCAGAGAAGGAGAAGCTTTGTTTTACAGGAACTCAAAGTTCAGGTTAGTGTATAGTGGTATAATGCAAACAAGTTATTATCAAAAATATTAAACTCAAGTTTTGATACCTCCATCAATTCAAAGCAAGTACTGTATACAGGAAAATTTTCACTCCCGTCTTAATTTCGCCCTACCTTCATTTGGGTGAATTTAAAATAGGGCGAAATCAAATAATACAGTTTAATTTTCTTTAATAAAACTATGAGTGGGCAAATTTAAAAAGAGGCCAAATTATCTGCAAGTGTGAAAGGGCAAAAATAAAACATGGTGAAAATAACCCTGTATGCAGTATTCCATCTTAAGTGCAGATGTGTTGACCAAAATATACCATTATATAATGTGCTGTCTTGATAATCCTCAATCTTTCTTCTGAGTATCCCACAATCTTACAGAGGCTAACTACAGGATGCTATCATTTACTATTGCAGGGCCCTAGAGGAACACTCAATAGACATAACACAGAGTTTGGAGGAGGAGGCCTATAAAGATATCAAGGAAAAATTGACCAAATATGAAGTCCTGTATGAGTTTTATAAAAAGAGGAAAAATGTGCTACAAGTAAGGCACTTAGGAAATCATTATGAATTTGATTTTTCAACATTGTGAATGTGAATACCAATATGTGCTTACTTAAATGATCTTCTCAGATCAAAGCCTGTCTTGAAAATTTGTGAATAATTCTAGGTTAGAAAAAGTGATCAATGAAATGTGAAAGAATAGTGTAAAATCCATCTACTTTTGTTAATTGGCAGAGGTAAAGGTCAAGTAGATATTTAAGTGAAAAGTTCAGTTTTATTGCTTTGAACATTGTAGGTGCATGTTCTGGAATCTGTGTCAGATCCACACAAGAAGCTGTGTGTGGCAAACACCCATCTGTTTTTTCACCGAGACTTTGATCACATCCGTATTATCCAGGGAGTGGTCAGCATCAGGCACTTAGAACAAGTGATGACAAAATACAGGGAAAAGGTACTCAGCCAATCAAATATCTTATTCCAAGGGGAGATAAATTTTTTTTCAATCAATAATGAAAATGAAAGTGAAGATTTGTAGAGCAAAGTTTTGTACAGTGTATTAAGTTTTGATTTGAAAGATGCAGATCATCATTTTATAAACATTTTGCGATAGTACTTACAAATTAAAGTAAAAAATTCTTGGACCTTAAATAAAAACTCATGAAACAAGAACAAGGAATCATTATTTAAATCTGCAAGAATATATATCTATTTCAAAGCAGATTATTAAAGAACTGACTATTTTATTTATGATTGCCAAGTTTTTTTTCTTCAGGGAGACAACATTTCCTTAGTTTTCTGTGGAGATTTCAATGCCAGTCCCCAAAGTCCTTTACATGGATTTCTGAGCAAAAGTCAACTCAGTCCAGAGGAATATGACTTACAGATAAAAGGTAATGTTTTATAGAAATTAGGATTATTTTTATTCATTAAATGATTTTGGGAAGAGTTCAAGGTCACCTATTTCATCTTTACAAAATTTTAAGGTTTTTGAAATTACATAAACATACATGTATGTGTAATTGTCTTGTAGCATCCGAAATTTTGGGGCTTTATTGATCTTTCATAAACAGGGTAGGACCCTTATAAAACAAAAACCAAAAAAACTGAATGTAAAGCAAAATTCCCTCATCTTTCAATAGCCATCCTCAAAATTTTTCTTATTGGTAGGATGGGGTGGTAAGGTATTTACAGAAATAATACATGTACATGTATTCATTTCATTTTATTCCACCCAGGGATTTATATCATTTAATGTATATTATTAGTGATTGGTGTTATATCTTGATGATTTAAGATAAAATTTTTCGATATTTAATTTACAGATACGGGAGAGAAGGTGACCAACTTTGACTTTTCCCATGGCTTTAATCTGACCAGTGCCTGCGGTTACCCGCGGTACACTAATTACGTGGGAGGGTTCCACGGACAGCTGGACTATGTGTTTGTGGACAGCAGTTTGGAGGCGGTCAGTGTAGTCCCTCCTCCAGACCACGAACAGGTCACTCAGCATGTGGCCCTCCCCAGCATTGTGTTCCCCTCGGATCATATAGCACAAGTCTGTGTACTTAGGTGGAAGTGAGATTTTATATACTGAATAAATCATTTGAAGCTGGTAGCATTACTTTCTTATTCTAAGAGGGGCCCATGGGTCTTGATTATCACGAGTTTCTCAGAAGCTCTGTGGTATGAATTTTATAATATAGCAGAGAACTACCAGTAATTCATTACCACATGGCAAGATATTTGTCTCATGGATGGTCAAGAGTAATTTGTAAATAAGATATCTCTGAAAGTGTCTGGTAAAACTATGTCTTGAGAAAGTCTTGAGAGATAGACCTAGAGGCATGCAGATCAAACTTTAGATCCACATGTTCCCATGAAAAAATCTCATTCCAAGGGAGTATTGAAATTTCCATGTGGCTAGTAAAATTTGTTCCTGAAATGTCTCCATAAAAGAAATTATGGAACAAAAAGGTTTTAAAATTCACTTCCAAATCTGATTTCAAGCACCATGAATGAACTGAAGCTAGCTCATATGGTGGAGTAAAATCTCATCCATATTCATCTGAACAATGCCTTGCTCTAAGTGATACCAGCTATTGTAAATGTGGAATGAAGACAAAGGTGATGATGACTTTCAAAGTTTTGGATTTAATAAGAAATTTGACACCCTGGTCCCTACAATCAACAATTGAGGTGCTAAAATCTCAGAATATGATCAACTTTGTCCCATTTAACACACATACACTTTCCATACTAAAACTGGGGGAACAGCTGTTATAGGCCTCTAGGTACTGGTAACTTTTAACTTGTCCTATGATTCAAGCTTATGATCTTTTAATGCAGTTGAGAGTGGCAAAGTAGATAAATTACAGCTGATAGCCTTTTACATACTGGTGTTTATCAATATACAGGGGTCCTAAGACAACATATACTCACTACCTCCTTCCCTCTCAATGTACATTTACTATACAGTTAAAGTATAACATTGAGGGAGTCGGCAAGATTCCAGTTCCCCAAGACCAGGACTATTTCCTGCGCCTCGGGAAATAGTCCTGGTC
>NW_026928465.1:0-3361 GCF_032062105.1 Saccostrea cuccullata
TTTAAAATTTTTAAAAATTTTTTTTGAAAAATATTTTTTTCCCTTTTAAAAAACATTTTTGAAAAGTTTTTTTTAAATTTTAAAAAAAAAATTTTAAAAATTTTTTAAAATTTCCAAAATTTTAAAAAAAAAATTTTTTAAATTTTTTTTTAAAATTTTTTTTTAAATTTTGTTTTTTATTTTAAGAAATTAAAATTTTTTTTTTTGTTTAAAAATTGGGTATTTTTTTTAAAATTTAAAATTAATAAAAGGAAAAAAATTTTTAAAAATTTAAAATTTAGGGTTTTTAAAAAAAATCTTTTTTTTAAATTTTCAAAAAAATAATTTTTTTTTTTAAAAAACTTTAAAAATTCAAAATTTTTTCCCCAAAAATAAAAAAATTTTAAAACCCCTTTTTTTTGTATACTTTTTAAAAAAAAGGAAATAAAATTTTTTTTGGGTTTTAAATTTTTGTAAAAATTTTCCAAATTTTCTTCATAAATTTTTTTGGGAAAACTTGGTTTTTTTTTTTTTTAAACATTAAAAAGGGGGAAAAAACCCCCCCCTTAATTTTTATTTTTAAAAATTTGTGGTTTTAAAAAATTTAAAAAAATTTTTTGTTTTTCAAATTTAAATTTTTTAAAAAATTTTTTTCCAAATTTAAAAAGGTTTTTTTTTTTGCCCCCCCCAAAAAAAAATTTAAAAAAACCAAAAAATTTAAAAAATTTTTTAAATTTTTAAAGGGGGTTTTTCTCCCATTTTATAAAGGGAAATTTTTTTTTGTAAACCCCAAAATTTTTTTAAATAAAACCGAAAAAAAATTTATTTTTTACCTATTTAAAAAAATTTTAAAAAAAATTTTTAAAAAATTATAAAAGGGGAAAACCTAAAACTATTTTTTTTGGGTTTTTTAAAAAAAAATTTTTAAAAAAATTTTTTTAAAATTTTTTTGAAAAAAAAATTTTTAAAAATTTTATTTTTAATAAAGTTTTTTCAAAAAAAAACATTTCCCCTTTTTTTTCCCCCCGGGAAAAGGGTTCTTTCCTTTCCCAAAAATTTTTTTTTTTTTTGGCCCCAAAATATTTTTGGGGTTTTCAATTTGTTTTATAAATTTTTTTTTTAAATAAAATTTTTTTCTTTAAAAAAATTAAAAAACCCCCCAAAAGACGTTTTAAAATGTAAAAAAACGTTTAAAAAATTTTCCGGGTTTTTATTTTTAAAATTTGTTTTTTTAAAAACCCAATTTTTTATTTTTAAAAAAAAAAATTTTTTAAAATTTTTTTAAAAAAAAAAAAAAAAAATTTTAAAAAATAAAAAAAAAACCTTTTTAAAAAGGAATTTTGGTTTTTCTTTAAAAAAATTTTTTTTATAAAAAATTTTTTGGCTTTTTTCCCAAAAAGAAAAAAAATTTTTAAAAAAATATTTTTTTTATTTCCCCAAAATTTAAATTAAGTTTTTTCAGAAAAAATTACTTTTTTCTAAATTAAATTTAAAGGGGATTGAAAAAAAATTTTTTTTTTTTTTCTTTAAAATTTTAAAAAGTTTAAAAAATTAAAATTTTAAAATTTAAAAATTTTTTTTTAAAAAATTTTAAAAAATTTTTTTTTTTTAAAAAAAAAATTTTTTTTTGAAAAAAATAAATTTATTTTTTTTTAAAAATTAAAAAAAAAAATTTTTTTTTAAAAAAAATTTGTTTTTAAAAAATTTGGGAAAAATTAAAAATTTTTTTTAAAAAAAAAAAATTTTTTTTTAAACCCCATTTTAAAAATTAAAAAAAAAAATAAAGAAAATAAAGGGTTTTAATATTTATAAAAAAAAGGGAAAAATTTTTTTAAATTAAAATTTTTTTAAATTTAAAATTTTTTAAATTTTTTTTAAAAAATTTAAAAAATTTTTTTGGGGAAAAAATTTTTTTGAAATTTTAAACAAAAATTTTAAAATTTTAAAAAAATTTATAAATTTTTAAAATTTAAAAAAATTAAAAAAAATTTTTTAACTTTTCAGGAAAATTAAAAAATTAAAAAATTTTGGGTTTTTTAAAAAAAATAAAAAAACCCTTTTCCCCCCCCAAAAAAAATTTGAGTTTTTGGGGTTTTTTTCAAAAAATTTTAAAAATAAAGGAAAGGGTTAAAATTTTAAGAAAAAATAAACAAACCTTTTAGTCAAACTTTTTTTGGGGGTTTGAAAAATTTAAAATTTTTTAAAAAATTTTTATTTTAAATTTTAAAACCGGTGAAGAAAAATTTTCCAAAAAAAACCTTTTTTTTAAAATTTTTAAAAGGTTATGAAAAACACTTTTTTTAACTGTTTAAAAAAATTTTTTTTTTAATTAAAAAAATTTGAAAAAGTTTTTTTTCAAAATTTTTTTTTAAAAAAAAAAAATTTTCCCCCCTTTAAAAAAATTTTTTTAAAAATTTTTAAATCATTTGAAAAAAATTTTTTTGGGTTAAAATAATTGCCCAAAAAAAATTGGTTTAAAAAAAGGGGGGGCCCAAATTTTTAAAAAAAATTTTGAAGGGGTTTTTTAAAAAAAAGGGAAAAAATCCCAAAAAGATTATTTGGGTTTTGGTGGGCCCCTTTTAAAAATTTTTTGGGTTTTTTTTTATTAAATTTTTTGGGGTTTATTTTTTAGTTTGTTCCCAATTTATTAAAATTTTCCCAAAAATTTTTTTTTAAAAATTTAAATACCCTATTTAAAAGAAAAAATTTTTTAACCCCAAAAAAAATTTTTTTAATTAAAAAAATCTTAAACCAAAAAATAAAATAAATTTAAAAATAATTTTAAAAACCCCTTTATTTTTTACCCAAAAAAAAAAAATTAAGGTTTTTTTAGGGGTTCCAAAGAAAAAAATTTTTTTTAATAAAATTTTTAAATTAACAATTAAAAAATAAAAGGGGTTTAAATTTTTTGATTTTTTTTAAAGGAAATTTAAAAAGGAAAAAATTTTTTTAAAAATTTAAAAAACGTTTGAATAAACTTTCCCCAAATAGGGGGAAAAAAAAAAAAAATTTAAAATTTTGGGGAATTTTGGTATTTTAAAAAAATGGCCCCCCCTTTTTTCCCCAAAGAAAAAAATAAAAAACTTTGCCAATATAAAATTTTTGGGGGGAAAAAATGAATTTTTAAAAAAAGATTTTTTTATTTAAAATTAAAATTTGTAGTTTTTAAAAAATTTTTTTTCCCTTTTTTTTTTTGTTTTTTCTTTTTTTTTTGGAATTTTTTTTAACTTTAAAAATTTTTAAAAAAATTTGAAAGGGAAAAAAATTTTTTAAAATTTTTAAAAATTAAATCGGCCCAAAAAAATTTTTTTTAATCAAAAAGGGCTTTTATAATTTTAATAAGTTTTTTTGGGTTTTTTTTTAAATTTTAAAAAAAATTTTT